>NC_135215.1:7490686-7498186 GCF_052324685.1 Brachyhypopomus gauderio
GCTCTGCGTTGGCTAGTCCACCTCTCACCTTACAGTTGCAGTCACCTGCCTCTGGGTTTTCAGCCATTCATATGCCAGCTCTTCTCTGACCTAGAACATGTCACCTTTGGCCACCGTGTTCATACAGACGGCAAGTGATGTCATGTTTGAATAAGAAAAAACTAATGATGTGCAGTGGCTTTCACTCTTTTGTTTGTGAGACTGAGGAAGAACAGAATGTGTCTAGAATTGCTGCTGTTCATGACATCTTGGAAATGCTGTTTGATTTGACTCAAGCAAGATGCTTCTCTTTCTCTCTGTGTCTTCTTTTCTCTTCTCGCCCACCCAAAGCCCCCCAGTCGGGTGTCTGCGTATCCCTCTGTAATTAAAGGCCATGGTCTCAGAGGCAGAGTTGTGCCTCTGTCATCCACACTGGTAGTGGTAGGGACAGACAGAGCAGAGGAGAGGAGAGGAGAGGGGGGGAGGAGAGGGGAGGGGTGAGTGGGGAGGAGAGGGGAGAGGAGGGAAGAGAGGAGAGGGGATGGGTGAGTGGGGAGGAGGGGAGAGAGGAGGGGATGGGAAAGAGGAGAGGAGAGGAGGGGAGAGAGGAGAGAGGATGGGGAGGAGGGGAGAGAGGAGAAGAGGGGAGAGGCTGCCACTGCAGGAGAGAGACTCTAGTCTCGGGTAAAGGCGTCCAGACCTCATCCCTAGACGCCCACAGATTCTGTGGTTGTCTATAAATAACACAGCCTTGCTAAACAACTAAATAAACAATGTTTTTTTGTTTTTAGTCAGTATTTTAATACAGTAAAACAAAGAAGTCAAAGACCAATTATTCAACCGGTTCCCTTCTCTGTCTGAAGCGTCCTAAAGATCTCACTCTCAGAGTGATCTCTCTCAGAGTGATCTCACTCTTAAAGTGATCTCGGAGTGATCTCACTCTCAGAGTGATCTCATTTATCTCACTCTCAGAGTAATCTCACTCTCAGTGATTTCAGAGTTATCTCAGAGTGATCTCACTCTCAGAGTGATCTCACTCTCAGAATGATTTCACTCTCAAAGTGGCCTATCAGTTCACAGCCATTTGGATTTTGTGTCCTAGGTCAGATATTTGGTTACATACAGATGGACAGATATAGATATTCAACAATAGCTCACATCCGTGCGCCTGTGTTTTGCATCTGCGTCATTCTGACTCAGATATGGTAGATATGCAGATACGGTTAAACGCAGATGAGCCGGCCCGGTCTCTGCAGAGATGGCCCTGGTTTTCCCACGCCCTCGCTGGGTGGCTACGGCTATCCAGCTGCTACTTGTTAAGTGAGTGTGACACACTTAATAGCTGGATGCAGGCAAGCCCAGTGGTGCGAGAGGTCTGTTATCCACGCGAGTGTCCACACGCCCCCGGCTCTCCTGCGTCACCGGCCGGCCTGTCGGGCCTGTTGGATGCTGTTCAGTAGTCACTTAAAATGCAGGGCTCATAGTCTGTACGCACACATCCACCATGAAGCCGTTACCATGATGAGAGAGAGGCGTTAATTACAGATGGTGGAGAAGGGAAAGGGGGTGGAGTAAGAAAGAGAGGGAGGGGCTTAGGAAGGTTGAACAGGTGCACTTCTGGTAATTGGTATAGATAAAAAAACACAAAAACAGGCTTGCATGACCAGTTTATGTAGTTCTGAAACCCTCATCCAGACGTTCTGAGATTTGCCTTTCAAATTTCTGAAATATTGCCTGGATGGGAATGTTTGTTGTTCCAGCTCTCTGGTGAGGCTGGAAGACGACGTGCCTGATGAAAACACATCCCTCTCCCTCTCTCTCTCTCAAAACACAGAACAGGCTGAGACACTTCCTGGACGTGCGTGTGTCTGCAGATCTTCCATGTGAACTCTGTGCTTACTGAGGTTTCAGTCCCAGTGAGAGTAGAACCCCAACGTCTCTGTGATTTCCACAAACACCTTTTCTTGAGTTTAAGTTCAGTGTGGATTCAGAACGTGATCATGGTTTTTTTTTTATCCATTTTTGGATTCAAAATTCTGATGTCAGCATATTTACAAATACATTTGTAGTCTTATTGTCAGGATGCCTTTCTGCCCTGACACTTACCTCTTGTACATGCACAAGTGTGTGTGTGTGTGTGTGTTTGTGTGCGTGCGTGCGTGTGTTTCTTAATTTTATTTTTCTCTTTTTTTCAGAATTAAGCATGAGAATATAGTAGCCCTTGAAGACATCTACGAAAGCTCTGACCACCTGTACCTGATAATGCAACTGTGAGTACACGCCAGATGTCACCTAGTGTGTTAGTGTGTGGGTGTCATATTGGGACTTCATGTTTGGAAGGCTGATATAATGTTTCATTTATGCTTCTCAGTATCTGTGTGTCTATGTAAAATCCAGAATGACAGGTGGAACTCTACTGCTCAGGCAGGCCATTACAGTAATTAGACCTCGTTAGCGAATAAGAATCATTACCACTGATCTGATGCTCTAATAACACTGAGAATGTAATAGGAGTGTAATATTTCATAATGGGAGTAATCAGACTTATTTCAGCATGAGGAGACTGGCCTAATTTCACGAGCAAAAAATTCACCTACAACTTTGTAGGCATTCAGAAAATAAAAGACAGCAGAATTTGGCATTTGCTTGCAGGTCACATGGCGAGGAGGATTTGTTTCACCTGCGGTAGAGGATTGTTGATAGGGCAGAATGGTACTTAAACTACTCATAGTAGCATTAGGAGATTTACTGTCATTTTCCACTGTGGAGATTTATACATTGTATGGGTGGCTCTGCTCTTTGGCCCATAGGAGGGCTGGTTGGTCTAATCTTGTCCAACCTTTAACGCAAAGACATGCACGCACGCACACACACACACACACACACACACACACACACACACACACACACACACACACACACACACACACACACACACACACACACATACTGGGTCAGCTGTGCGTAAGTTTGACTTTTATCCAGATGTAACAGTTTTATCATGATATGGTTATGTAGCCTGTTAGTAGCTTAGTACCGGTAACAGGGAAGTCAGAGGTCTCAGTGACACCATGTAGAGGGTGAGACATGGAACTGAGAGGGTGAGCCATTGAACTGAGAGGGTGAGCCATTGAACTGAGAGGGTGAGACATGGAACTGAGAGGGTGAGACATGGAACTGAGATGGTGAGACATGGAACTGAGATGGTGAGCCATTGAACTGAGAGGGTGAGCCATTGAACTGAGAGGGTGAGCCATTGAACTGAGAGGGTGAGCCATTGAACTGAGAGGGTGAGACATGGAACTGAGAGGGTGAGACATGGAACTGAGATGGTGAGACATGGAACTGAGATGGTGAGCCATTGAACTGAGAGGGTGAGACATGGAACTGAGAGGGTGAGCCATATGTGTGTGAGTGTGTGAGTGTGCGTGTGCATGTGTGCATGTGCATGTGTTTGCGGGAACAGTCCATGGGAGATGAAGAGGAATGCTCTGCAAATGATGCAGGTCGCTCTCAGCAGCGTGTATCAGCTCAGCTTAACTGTAAGGCAGCAGAACACGAGAAACATGATTCACAGCTGGTCTCGTCTCGTCTCTGGTCTGCTCTCTGGTCTCTGGTCTCGTCTCTGGTCTGCTCTCTGGTCTCTGGTCTGCTCTCTGGTCTGCTCTCTGGTTTGGCCTCTGGTCTGCTCTCTGGTCTCTGGTTTGGTCTCTGGTCTGCTCTCTGGATTCTGGTCTCGTCTCTGGTCTGCTCTCTGGATTCTGGTCTTGTCTCTGGTCTGCTCTCTGGTCTCTGGTCTGCTCTCTGGTCTCGTCTCTGGTCTGCTCTCTGGATTCTGGTCTTGTCTCTGGTCTGCTCTCTGGTCTCTGGTCTGCTCTCTGGTCTGCTCTCTGGTCTCTGGTATCGTCCCTGGTTTGCTCTCTGGTCTCTGGTTTGGTCTCTGGTCTGCTCTCTGGACTCTGGTCTCGCCTCTGGTCTGCTCTCTGGTCTCTGGTTTGGAATCTGGTTGGATCTCTGGTCTCTGGTCTGGTGTTGGCAGTGTATGGTTTGTAGATATGGATTTCTATTTCCATTTACATTGGCATTTGCAGCACGTAGCAGACACTCTTATCCAGAAAATGCACAAAAGTGCTTTGTCATCTACTCAGATGCAAATGCATTTTAGCCAGTACAAATAGGCTAGTACAAATAGAGTGCAAAATTCCACTGAACTAAGATACAGCTAGATAGAAGAGTCAGTGCTGATACCTAGAAAGCATTACACAATAAGCACATCATAAGTCATACGTGCAATAATACACAACCTTGGAAGAAAAAAAGATAACAGTGCAGTTCAGTTCATTACAAGACTGAAGACATGACTGTAGAAGAGTTTTCAGGCTACATCTGAAGATAAAGGACAGTGGTGTCCAGATATCCAGTGGAAGTTCACTCCACCATTTCTGAGCCAGAACAGAGAGTCTTGATGCAGGTCTTCCTGGATGGTTGGATGGATGGATAGATGGATGAATAGATGGATGGATTATTCTGTATGGCTGGTTGGCTGGTTGTTCTTGACGCTGGAAGGAGGGGCTGATTCATTCTTGTCTGATTGGTACTGTAGGGATTATAGGTTAGTTTTGAAACTATAGAGATTTTTAATTGGTACTGGTACTATAGGGATTATAGGTTAGTTTTGGTACTGCAGAGATTTAAAATTGGTATTGGTAATGTAAGAATTCTAGGTTAGCTTTGGTATTGTAGGAATTTTAAATTAGTATTGGTAATGTAGGGCTTACATTTAAGAATTGCCTAATGATGTGTTTGTTCTTGTTAAGGTAATTTATCAAACAAATACATTGACAATTACAAGTCTTCAGTGATTGATTACCATTTAAACACAGATTTGGAATCTATTCAGTAGATTTTTTTAAACTGCACTCTAATACATTCTTTTAAACAGTATAAAACGACCTTTTGAAATGTCAGAACCTTTGTGCTCATAAATTCTAGGGTGTTAGACACACTTCACACGCACATGAATTAAGAGTGTTTGGTTTTTATGAAACTGGGTTTATAGTGTAGAATGTGTATTTATATGGGGTGTCTGTCCACACCAGCTGTCCAGCGGTGTTGTTGAATAGGTACAGATGGAGTAACTAGTGGTGGAGATTAAGGCAGGGTGGACCTTCTGGAAACACTAATGGTGAAGGCTGTGACATTCGCTTTCTTTTTCAGCTTTTGTCACAACCCTTAATATTCAGGTCAAGTGTGCTCCAGTGACTGTGGCTGGACGCTCCTCCCGTCTGTCTGCAGTACAAGGAGCAGATTATGCAGGTGCCCCCCCCCCCCCCCCCCCCCCATTAGCCACACTGTACCCTTCTCCACCACCCAGTTGGCTCGGCCGTTCAGTTTCTGGAGTTCCACCTCCAGTTTTGTCTTTAGGTTTCTGAGCTCTTATTTCATTTGTTACTTCCCCCTCCATAATCCCTCCTCCTCATCCATGTCCTCGGCCTGTCTTTTGTTGGATATATGCAAATTAGAGCTCATGCAGTCAAAGTCAAACTCACATTTATTTATATAGCGCTTTTTACAACACATGTTGTCACAAAGCAGCTTCACAAGTGCATGCGTCCAGATCCCTAATGAGCAAGCCAGGGGACACTCCCTAGGTGGGGATTAGGAAGAAACCTTGGGAGGATCAAGACTAAAAAGGCAACCCAGCCTCCATTGGGCGGCACAGCTAGTAGAAGTCCATATTTACAGATCTAATTTAGTGAACAATTAATTTTATTTTTTTACATTAGTGACCCAATCAGGCACTTTTCCCTATCTTGGGCGTGACATGAACCCTCTCAGAGGTAACCCCACCCACTGAAAAAGGGCGCAAACACTTAACTGATGCACTCGGACATGAAAGGTAAGAAACCGGCCTGTCATATTCAGTTCCTCAAGGGTAAAATAGATGAGTGTCTGAGATGGTGGTCGTGTCCCTGAGTGAATAGTGAGCAGGACAGCAGTAGGAACTAAAGGCGACTCAAAGAGATTGATGGTGACAGCTCACTGTCCTGACTGTGTGGCTGATCTGTGCTACATACGTACGCAAGAACGCTGTGTCACCTTGGTGATGGGTGACACCCTATCCCTCTCATTACATTTGAATCATTTGTGTGTGTGTGTGTGTGTGTGTGTGTGTGTGTGTGTGTGTGTGTGTGTGTACCTGTACATATGAACTCAATCAGACACTCTTCAGGCCAGCCGAATATCTCACTTTAGCAGGGTAAAGATATTATTCCCATTCACTTATTCACACATCTCTCACGTGCCTGGTCATCTCTTCTTGATCCATTTCGTCTTTAAAACACTTGCCAACCATTTGTTTGGTTTTTTTCATTAGTTTCTTTATTTATTTTTAGTCACGAGCTTCTCACTTTTGGGTTAGGGTTAGCCAGGGTGAACGTATCATTGACTCCACAAGAAACAGTGATTATGGACATTTCTGTTGGGGGACTGACTTCTCTTTTCCCGTCCCTGTTGTGTCTCTGGCTGGTTTGAGTTGGTCGGGACAGTGACGGGACTGCTGACGTCAGTTCCAAGTGCGAATCAGAATGAGAAGGAGACGCTTCTGTGAACTCACCACTTCAACCACGATTGTTCCAGCTGCACGCTAGTCAGCTACAGACATCTAGACAAAAGTCCATTTGATTTAGCTCTGAACATGCAAACACTGAATGTGATAGGTTTCAAACACACTGTTTAAATTAGATAGCAATCCTAGCTGTATAATGACGACAGTGTGCGTGCTTGAATATCTCCCAGCTGGTGTGCTGCTCACTGACGTTGTGGTCGGGTTCTTCATGTTGACAGGGCAATGCTAAGGTCACCCATTATGTGATCTTACGCTGGCACAGGTCTGATCAGGCGGGGTTTTTTGTTGAGTTTTTGTAGTGTTTAACTGTACTTAAACTGCGGTTATGAATATATGCTTTCTAAATCTATTATCGGTTAATGCCTATGAATTGACAGATCTTTTGTGTCACATAGAAGCCATATTTCAACAGGCTTTGGAAACACATTGTGTGAAACATGGAAGCTCCTGGCAGTATTTGGACTGCGTCAGACGAGTGAGGCAGTAGTGTGTGAGACTCTTAGGTACTCGTGCTAAGAGGGGGCGAGGGGGGGGGGGGGGGGGGGGGGCAAGAGAACGTGGAACGCAAATCTGCCCCCTCCCCCCATTTTGAAAACCTCATCAGAATTTGAATTTCAGTATTAATTTGATTGCTGACTGTGAGTCTGCTCATGCATTTCATGTTAATGGTGTGTGTGTGTGTGTGTGTGTGTGTGTGTGTGTGTGTGTGTGTGTGTTTGTGTGTGCGCGTATGTGTGTGCGTGCGCGTGTGTGTGTGTGTGTATGTGTGTGTGTGTGTGTGTGTGTGTGTGTGTATGTTTAAGCAAGAAAAAAAATGTAGCTTAAGGATGATTTATGTATACATGTTTGTGCAAGCGTGTGTGTGTGTGTGTGAGAGAGAGGGAGAGAGAGAG
>NC_135215.1:7503186-7515686 GCF_052324685.1 Brachyhypopomus gauderio
GGAACTCCAGGAGTAGGGCCCTAGCTAGCCAGAGTTCATCACTACACCCTTGAGAACTAGGGGAACTCCAGGAGTAGGGCCCTAGCTAGCCAGAGTTCATCACTACACCCTTGAGAACTAGGGGAACTCCAGGAGTAGGGCCCTAGCTAGCCAGAGTTCATCACTACACCCTTGAGAACTAGGGGAACTCCAGGAGTAGGGCCCTAGCCTTGTTTCCCTCATAGCCATGCACCCTGCCCTTCTCATTCCTTACAGATGTTGTTTTCCATGTAGCTCCTTATATGGGCTTTATATTTTGGTGCTGTTGTAATGTTTATGTTTGATTCATTAACAAAGGTATTTCATGTCCCCTGCCAGAAAGACCTGGGGCTGGGGGCTGGGGGCAGGGGGGTATTTGGAGGGTGGTGTTAGGCACTTGTACGTGATGCTGATAGAGTGAATAATCATTATTTTGTGTCAGATATTGCTCTGTCACTTCCTCATTTTCAGACTCTCCCCAAGAAACGAGTATCACAAGCGTGTGTGTGTGTGTGTGTGTGTGTGTGTGTGTGTGTGTGTGTGTGTGTGTGTGTGTGTGTGTGAGGAAGATAATGGTACATCCTTCTTTTCCTCCCCAGCTCTTATAAAACCTCCACACAGCTTCCTCTTAGTCATGACGGAGAGCGCTTTTTGGCAACTCTAACAATTGTCTCAGCACATAATTGAGTAAGGGAGTCCAATGTCTTTGAAACACTGAGTCCTGAGAAACGCTGTCGGTTCTCCTGCTGTTCAGAGTTCTGCGTCCTAATACACACCTTGTCTCAGTGGTCTTGTTGCTCTCTGTCCCTCTGGGTTTATGGGTTCATCATGTCCACCCTGGAGTTCTCCCTGCTCCGCTCTCTGGACATGTATTACATTCGCTTATTAGCTGCACTAAAGCAGGGGTTTGCTATTACTTACATCACTGCAGTCTCCCATTTTCTGATTGTGTGTGTGCTGGGGGGGTTTGCGTTTGTTTACCACATGTTTTTTATAAAACACTGAAGCAGAGGGCTGTGTTAAGCTCTGCTGGTTGCCAGTGCTCTCCTCCGTTGCCAGGCGTCTCCAGGCTGGATCTCCAGTGGGCGTGGCCTGCCCTATCTCACGCCTGAACGACCTCCTCTCAGCTGTGAAGATCGCTCTGGGAGACCGCGGCCATAATTCTCTTTAACGTTTGTGTAGCTAACGCTATGTCAAGAGAGGAAAAACACGGAGTTAATCGGACCGAAATCAGGCAGCAAATTGCCACCTGTCCCCCACACCACGCCCCGCCGCCTGGTTAGCAGGCGGACCCACGGGGGAAGGCGTTTGAACAACTCTCATGATTGGGAGGGGAGACCCATTCCTGGGGTGCATGTTTAAAAATGGTTCTCTTTGCAAATACCTAATCATCTTAATCATCTGCCTTCTTTCCCAGCATGCCACAGACTCCACAGCCAATTAATGTCTTTTTATTTTGGATCCTGCATGTTTACACGTATTTACGCTGCAGCGTCATGCATATGTGCAGGCTGCAGAATTAGTATGCGGTTTCCGTGGTAGCCATCATGCTCTCATCTTCCAATCCTCTTGCCTCGTGCCTCCAGATCTGAAATGAAATTATGCAAATTCCCTCCATTCAGAGCCAATCGGGGGTTGACGTTTTACACCTATGGCTGTTTTTATATCTCGGTAGCTTACACTCGCACGCTATGCAAGAGCCTGAAACAGGATTGGATGACGCCTCTGTGTTCAGTGAGCTTGACTGGAGTCAATGGGACATTCAGGCAAAGCAGCTGAAGTGTAGCGTGATGTGTTGGGATTAAGGGTGGATGTGTTTGTGTGGGCGTGATGTGTTGGGATTAAGGGTGGATGTGTTTGTGTGGTGGTGATGTGTTGGGACTAAGGGTGGATGTGTTTGTGTGGGCGTGGTGTGTTGGGATTAAGGGTGGATGTGTTTGTGTGGTGGTGATGTGTTGGGATTAAGGGTGGATGTGTTTGTGTGGGCGTGATGTGTTGGGATTAAGGGTGAATGTGTTTGTGTGGGCGTGATGTGTTGGGATTAAAGGTGGATGTGTTTGTGTGGGCGTGGTGTGTTGGGATTAAGGGTGGATGTGTTTGTGTGGGCGTGATGTGTTGGGATTAAAGGTGGATGAGTTTGTGTGGGCGTGGTGTGTTGGGATTAAGGGTGGATGTGTTTGTGTGGGTATGGTGTGTTGGGATTAAGGGTGGATGTGTTTGTGTGGGCGTGGTGTGTTGGGATTAAGGGTGGATGTGTTTGTGTGGTGGTGATGTGTTGGGATTAAGGGTGGATGTGTTTGTGTGGGCGTGATGTGTTGGGATTAAAGGTGGATGTGTTTGTGTGGGCATGGTGTGTTGGGATTAAGGGTGGATGTGTTTGTGTGGGTATGGTGTGTTGGGATTAAGGGTGGATGTGTTTGTGTGGGCGTGGTGTGTTGGGATTAAGGGTGGATGTGTTTGTGTGGTGGTGATGTGTTGGTATTAAAGGTGGATGTGTTTGTGTGGGCGTGGTGTGTTGGAATTAAGGGTGGATGTGTTTGTGTGATGGTGATGTGTTGGGATTACGGGTGGATGTGTTTGTGTGGGCGTGGTGTGTTGGGATTAAGGGTGGATGTGTTTGTGTGGTGGTGATGTGTTGGGACTAAGGGTGGATGTGTTTGTGTGGGTGTGGTGTGTTGGGATTAAGGGTGGATGTGTTTGTGTGGTGGTGATGTGTTGGGATTAAGGGTGGATGTGTTTGTGTGGGCGTGGTGTGTTGGGATTAAGGGTGGATGTGTTTGTGTGGGTGTGCTGTGTTGGGATTAATGGTGGATGTGTTTGTGTGGGTGTGGTGTGTTGGGATTAAGGGTGGATGTGTCTGTGTGGGCGTGGTGTGTGGGGATTAAGGGTGGATGTGTGTGTGGGTGTGCTGTGTTCGGATTAATGGTGGATGTGTTTGTGTGGGTGTGGTGTGTTGGGATTAAGGGTGTATGTGTTTGTGTGGGCGTGGTGTGTTGGGATTAAGGGTGGATGTGTGTGTGGGTGTGCTGTGTTAGGATTAAGGGTGGATATTTGTGTGTGTGGGCGTGGTGTGATTGGATTAACGGTGGATGTGTTTGTGTGGGTGTGGTGTGTTGGGATTAACGGTGGATGTGTTTGTGTGGGCGTAAGATGATTAAGTACAGGACTGTAGGACTGTGGTGCTATCCTTTCAGTTTCATGTTCTGCATATGTAGTGAAGATGGTCTTTCTCTGTGGTCTCTTTATGTGTAGTGAAGATGGCTGGTCTTCTCCTGTGGTCTCTTCATGTGTAATGAAGATGGCTGTTCTTCTCCTGTGGTCTCTTCCAGGTTGTGTGGATATCCGCCATTCTACGATGAGAACGACTCCAAACTCTTTGAGCAGATCCTAAAAGCTGATTATGAATTCGATGCACCTTACTGGGATGATATATCTGACTCAGGTGATAATTTGTGTGTGTGTGTGTGTGTGTGTGTGTGTGTGTGTGTGTGTGTGTGTGTGTGTGTGTGTGTGTGTGTGTGTGTGTTGTGTGTGTGTGTGTGTGTGTGTGTGTGTGTGTGTGTGTGTGTGTGTGTGTGTGTGTGTGTGTGTCCGTCCATGCACCATACCATCACTGGAATGTAGAGAGACAACGTACACTCTCAAACACACACAGACACACACACACACACATGTGCACGTGTACACAAAGCTATGCATGAGTAACCTTGTGGTTTAGCAGCAACAGTGGGAGACTGTGGTTTTACAGGAAAGTGTCTTACTGCTAATCCTGGTTAAGTTCTGACAGCTGGTTTGAGTTTTAGCACATTGCTCATTAAGTGTATTTATATCTAAAATTTCAGTCTCATTTAGTAATGGTCATGTGGTAAACCCTCCCAATTTGAACTGCTATTTTAGTAATATTCAAAAATTTGAATCTCTCATTACAACATATCCAATATGTCTGGGTACGTTCAAAAATGTACATTCAGTATGTTCAAAAATGTTTATCAATCTGAGTATCAATCTTAAAATATTAATAAAGTTTCAGTGTAAATATATTAATAGACAAGTGACTTGTGTATGAGTGAATGATTTTGTGTGTATTGAGTGTTTGAAGTGACTGTGAAGTGAAGACTGAGGTGTTTGTCTGGACTCTCTTCAGCCAAGGACTTCATTAGCAGTCTGATGGAGAAGGACCCAGTGAAGCGCTACTCCTGCGAACAGGCCCTGCGCCATCCGTGGTGAGTCTGGGGTTCCCAACCTCGCTCTGGGGCTGGAGCCCGGGGCCTCCGTGATAGACAGGGACCATCGACCAATGACAACGTGACTATATGACATCATTTGACATTTGATTGATTGGTAGCTCTGAGCCCTGATTCTGAGTTTTTATTGGGTTTCTGTAGCAACAGAAGGTGTTTTATTATAGTTTATATATTAAATATATACAGTCGGTCTTTAATATAGTTTACAAAGTTTACAAGTCTCATCCATGCTAATTGTACTACACTACGTTGTGAATGTGTATTGCAGGATTGCTGGAGACACTGCTCTCTGCAAGAACATTCATGAGTCTGTCAGCCGTCAAATGCGCAAAAACTTTGCAAAAAGTAAATGGAGGGTAAGTCCTGCCTGTGATGTCACAACTGTGTTCGGATTAACAAGAGATACACGCGAGGCGTGTCTGACCAATGCCATGCAGCCCGTCTGTCCTGTCTCAGCCCCTGACCAATGCCACGCAGGCGATCTATAACCCGCCCCCACCCCCTGACCAATGCCGTTGCATTTGTGTGTCCGTTGCAGCAAGCCTTCAACGCCACAGCAGTGGTGAGACACATGCGACGTCTGCAGTTGGGGAGCAGCATGGATGCCAGCCAGCCGGGCACGGCTGCCCGCGCACAGGCCGCCAAACGCCCCCCCGCCCCCCCGGCAAACCAGCCCTCCATCACAACCACCACCACCCCCACCACCACCACCCAGAACCAGAAGCCCACTCAAAGCTCGAACCAGTATCACATCAACAACATAACCACTGAGTCTCCCGCCATAGCACGCAAAGACTGTGAGTGGCTCTCGAGATGCTTGTGAGATGTTCGTGAGATCTGGTGCGGTGATCTTGATTTTGCGCTTGTTTTATACCTTTGTAACGTTGCGTGCTAAGCAGTAAATTATCAATGGACATGAAGTTCGTCTTCACTAGAACATTCTCCGAGTGGGCCCGGTAACAAGCTGAATTTATGTTCAATTGGCGTCATTACTGTATGTGTTTGGAAATACTTTACCCACGTGCCCTTGTGCTCTGTTTCAGGTACAGCCCCTCCTCACACTTCCTGCTCCTTGGCATCTGCAGCTACATCCCCAGGCACGGGGGTGGAGCCCTGCAGGCCACACCCCTCTTCAGTTGCCTCGGTGAGCACTGTGCTAACTGGGACCAAGTGACGCCAGGTCCTGCGGGGAGAGAGCTGGGAGGCCACTGCCCTATAGGCCACGCCCCTCAGCTCGCTCCCTGCCCTGCCATTGTGACAGGCAGAGGACTCACCCGCCCACTGATCGCCATAACAACCACTGAGAGACTCTATGCTGCACGCCACTCAATGCTCACCACAGTCCGTCCTGCCATTCGACCTCCGAGCCAGCAGGGGGCGCACACACCGCATGTGGAGGCAGAGCGGCCGGGTCCAGCTCAAGACTTGATGGACTGTGACTTGTGTGGCTGGACGATATTGAGGAAGAAGCGTGTTATGAATGTGCTATGAATCCCAGCAGCCATCTTTCCCTTCCGGCTTCCCTTCCAAAGGACGAGAGGAACGTGTGAGTGAGCGTGAGCTGCCCGTAGCAACAGCAGGACGGACGTTCAACCTTCTTCCTCCTCTGCGTCTCTGGCTCCTCCAGCCTTCTCCAGTTCTCGCTCTTTTCTCTGGGCCTTTCCCGTGGGCTGTTGTCTGAGTGGACAGAGATGGGTGTCACATCTTTATTTCTAGAGTCTTTCTCTGGTTTTCAATGCATTGTCTTGTTAACCTGAAGAAGTGCTTTATAAATCCTGTTTGACTGTTTCAAGCTGTTTCCCAAGGTGGGAGTCGAAGGTGTTTGCCTGTGTGGGCCTGTGGGAGGCGCTGTTGTCCTGCAGGGTCTGACTGAGAGTAGATTGTAATGGTCTATAACCTCACATTGGGGTCATCGCACACTTCAGCTTAACTGAATTTGCAGTGTGTTTTATTGCTTTTCTCTTTTTATTCAACTTTCTAAATCATGACAGTATGGTGCATAGAACAGTCATGAGTTATCTAAGAAACTCGTGCTAATCTTTGCATCAGATATAATTTTTTTAGTTACTACACCACAGGCACACAAGCAGTGATTACTGAAGATGGTAGAACTGTTATACTCTTGCACACACACACACAAACACACACACTCACACACACACACACACACACACACACACACACACACACACACACACACACACACACACACACACACACACAAACACACACACTCACACACACACACACACACACACACACACACACACACACACACACACACACACACACACACACACACACACACACACCCTGTAAAGCCATGGCAACATGTTTTCATACCCAATGTACGAGTTCTCAGGGAATTCCACAGCTGCATTGGGCATCATAAAGATCATCTCCATAGCAACCCCTCCATGCCTTGGGACCGTTACATCCATCGTGAATCCTGGACGCCTAGATCAGAGCTCAGATAGATTAGGGACTTTAATCTACTCTTAATCTATCACAGACTTCAAATTAATTCATCAGTTCACCATTATACCTACTTGTATGACAGGCCCTGATACAGGCCTAATTTATAATTTGCTTTTAACAATTGTGTAACATTTTGATTTAGCCAGGTGGTAAATATTAGGAAAGGTATAGTATACACAGGTCAAGAAGATGATGTAAATAAAAACAGACCTGAATCAATTCCAATCCAGAGGGGTTGGGCTTAGTTGAACAGATAAGGGCTATGCCATGGCTTGGTCAGCCAATCAGAGAAGGTTTTCAGGGAGCAGAGTCTTCTGCTCTGGGGGCACTGATGAGTTCCAGGTTCTGGTCCCCCTGACTGGAGCTGCTTCTGGGTTCCTGACACTCCACCTGCAGCCTGGATAACATGTTGCTGTTGGGGGTGTCTGTTTCAGGGGAGACTGAACGGACATCCCATTTTCCTAAGTGCCATCGGAATCTGCATGCAGTGTCCATCACCGTCTTTTAGGAATGTCTTTTTGAACTATTTCCATGCTATAGTCACAGGTTTGTTGTTTCACCCGTGTTGTTTTGACCCGTGTACACCAGTTTCTTTGTAGTTCATGTTGAAAGGTGTTAAGAGTTTTCTAGGCAGTGTCTGTCACAGCTGCTGGAAAAGAAATGTTATGTTCATCAAAGATGAACAAAGTGTGTTTCCAGTTAGCGGAGATGGACCCACAGAACTCAGATGACCACTTTTCTGTGCATTAGTGTTGAGGGGATTTTATACTGCTCATCAGCCAGTGAAATGCACAAACCTCTGTATGTATCTCTGAATTTGTTTCTAAGGTATTTGTGGGTGTGCTTGCATTTGTGTTTACGCACGTGTGTCTGTGTGAGTGGTTCCCGTGGTGTTTTAAGCAGAAGGTCCAGAAAGAGCCAATGACCACAAGACGTCTGACAGGATGAGAGGGTCTGTGGGAAAATGTCTTGACATCTGGTGTGGTGTTCACTGGGAGTTCAGGACAACTACTGGGAGAGTTGTGTATTGAACACGCACAACCATGCCTGAGACCAACAGCCGCAGGTCCACCACTGACGGTGGAGGGTTACGTAATGATGTAGGAAACAGCCAAATCTGTAGCGTTATTTGTTGGGTGTTTGCTTCTGTGATGTTTTGTGTGTTTGTGTGAAGAGTTCACTCTGTTGGTCTGAAGGCTTTGTAAATAGGATGTGCTTAGTATAATCATTTTGTTGTTCCTGAAAGGTGCATGTTCTGATCTTTGTGTGTGTGTGTGTGTGTGTGTGTGTGTGTGTGTGTGTGTGTGTGTGCGCGCGCGCACGCATGTGTGATCTCTTTGAAATGTTTAAATTATGAAAAATATTTGTCGTCTTGTTCTCTGAATGCTGCTTTTCTCTGATTCTCTGATGCAGTGTAAGGTACACACCCACAGATACACACATATGACACACCTGACGTGGTACACATACAGTACCTTTATATGTTTTATTGGCTGTCTTATAGTCAGCATCTGTCTGTCTCCTTGTTACCTGTTACAAGAAAATCATGCTACTATTGGACAAAACCAAACCCAGTGCATTCCACACTCAATATCCCAGTCCGTGTTAATAGTGGGCATTTTATATATGGTGATGAGCTTAAAGCACTTGTAAGGAAGCGTGTGTCACAATGGAAGCGTGTGTCACAATGGATGTGTGTGTCACAATGGAAGCGTGTGTCACAATGGATGTGTGTGTCACATTGACGTTGTTCTCATGTCTCTATCTACTCAGGCGTCGCTTTGGCCTCTTTAAATGAAAAGCTGTGATTGGACGTTTCTGTGCCACCCTTGAAACTGTGCAGTTTTCCCTCACTCGTCCCCAGAGTTGCTGATGAACCTCCAAACGACAGCATGGTATCCCTGGAGACAGGCAAGCAGCATTGCTGATACAACGTGTATGAAATTGTCATGAAGGCGTCATATGGTTTTATATTGAAACGTAACGCATGTTTGAAGCGCTTATAAATTCAACATTCAAAGTGTTGGCGTATTTTTCGAAGAAGCTTTGACACTGCAGGTCTTGTGATCGCCGCATCTCCATGGCAACCCTCTCCAAACAAAAGTCCCCCGGTGAAATGTGAAATCTATACTCTATATGCATGTTACGAAGACGATCCATATTTCGCAGTGGCACATGAGTGCTAACGTTACTGTGATGTGAAACTTCTGTTAATATGGGGCTTGTATATCCAATGCCTTTGACAATCATCTGCACATATCAGAGTTTATATACCATGCTGTAAAGAAACTGGGAATGGGTGTTGTTTTCTTCCCCTCTAATAAACCCTGAATGACCATACGTCTGTGTCTCCATGACCTGCTTGGGATTGGGCAGGCTGCACGTGCACAGGGCTACGTCACGTGAGCTCCATAAGTGGGCAGGGTATGATCACGTGCACAAGGCTACATCACGTGAGCACCATAAGTGGGCAGGGTATGATCATGTGCACAGGGCTACGTCACGTGAGCTCCGTAAGCGTGCAGGGTATGTGCACGTGCACGTGCACAAGGCTACATCACGTGAGCTCCATAAGTGGGCAGGGTATGTGCACGTGCACAAGGCTACGTCACATGAGCTCCGTAAGCGAGCAGGGTATGTGCACGTGCACAGGGCTAAATTTGGGCTTTGGGGAGACAGGGTGGGAAAAGTGATGAATGAGGTCACTGCTTCTCAGGGCTGGTCGCTCTTTGCTCAAAATAATAACAAATAATAACAACAAATAAGCTATTTATATATATTTATATAGGACCTTCTGTACCTAATGTCTGCTCTACTGGATATACATGACATCATCATTTGGCTGGTACGTTGCATAACATCAGTAAACTGGACATCCTTCCTGTGTGCTCACGGCCAGAGTGCTTTCTCCGAATGTACCCTCGTCCCTCCAATCAAAACCATGAATCACAGCACAATTAAAGGTTCAATCATAGTGTTCCAGTAATCCCATAAATGATGTACATATATAGTCTTCATAAAATTAATAACAGTCTACTAAACCCCAAACACATGAGTGGTTACTACTTTAAGATAAATTCTTGCACATCATGCGTATAATTTTTAAGTCTCTGTGTGGATTTGATTCAACACCAGGCCCATGAAAGATGAGACTGACGCTGCCTCCCCATGAGAGTCCAGAGCGTCCTGTGTGACTACGTCACCACTGACACGTCAGTCAGTAACTGGCCATGGGGGAACAGTCACGTGTGCGAACAGCCTTGTTGGTCTCACGTTTGAGAGCTGCCCAGGGTTGGTAACCCTTAAGGAATGCTGCAGTTGGTGTGTTTGCCGTGTTTCTCTTGTAATTGTGAGCTGGGTGAGGGGTGTTGATTGCCTCAAGACTCAGTAAAATGAGGGATGATCGTTAAAGAATCAAGTTTCCAGACGCATGCAAGCAAACATTTTAAACCCCTATTTAACCACTTACGGGAGCGTTTGTGCACCGAGACACACCTGCATAAACACACAAACCGAATGATGGCATCTCCAGCAGGGCTTTAGTGAGTATAAAGTCTGCAGGGCAGGCTATAAAGCAGGGGCTTATGTTGCCGTTATATAAGGGCTGGGATATGGGGGTAACGGTTATTGCCTCTAAGTACCTAACTATCTTCTTCTGCTACTACCACACACACACCCAGTCAGCGTCTGGGCCTCTAAACCCATACACAGGGGCCTCAGCAGGGGACATGGGAGAGTACAGTCTTCAGTGCCCCTCCCCTTAGACCAGTTAAGCTTCAGTGTGTCTTTTAGGGCCCTCGCCTTAGACCAGTTAAGCTTCAGTGTTCTTTTAGGCCACACCCTTTAGACCCATTAAGCTTCAGTGTGTCTTCTAGGCCCCTCCCCTTAAACCAGTTAAGCTTCAGTGTGTCTTTTAGGGCCCTCGCCTTAGACCAGTTAAGCTTCAGTGTTCTTTTAGGCCACACCCTTTAGACCCATTAAGCTTCAGTGTGTCTTCTAGGCCCCTCCCCTTAAACCAGTTAAGCTTCAGTGTGTCTTTTAGGGCCCTCACCTTAGACCAGTTAAGCTTCAGTGTTCTTTTAGGCCACACCCTTTAGACCAATTAAGCTTCAGTGTGTCTTCTAGGCCCCTCCCCTTAAACCAGTTAAGCTTCAGTGTGTCTTTTAGGGCCCTCGCCTTAGACCAGTTAAGCTTCAGTGTTCTTTTAGGCCACACCCTTTAGACCCATTAAGCTTCAGTGTGTCTTCTAGGCCCCTCCCCTTAAACCAGTTAAGCTTCAGTGTGTCTTTTAGGCTCCTCTTCACCAGTGAGTGCAGGAACTCTGCTTCCCAGATCTATTCCACACACTACTACATTTGTCCCACTCCTCCATCATCATAATCAGATTCGCAGCCGACACCTGGATCGTTAGCCTCATTTCAGATGGTGATGAGCGTGCCCATAGGAGTGAGGTGGAACGTGGGTGAATCAATGCAAATCAGTGCCTTAGTTCTTAACACCTCCACATCAAAGGAGATCAATGCGGATGTCAAACCTCCTCCCCCGCACATATCAGTGGAATGTGTGAGGTTCCTAACACCTCAGACCTGAGTTCAAGGGCCGAGACTGTACCTCCTGAGGAGGTGGGAACTAGTTCAGCTCCCACAAACACTCCTGGTGGTCTTCTACCACGGCACCCACATGTCCACATGGTCTCCTGCTGCATGGAACCTGTGTAGTCGTGGAGAGGAACGAACTGTGTCGAGCGATGAGCGTGAACGAACGGACCAACAAGATGGACCTCCACAACCCAGTCCCCATCGGCGGCACTAGCTGAGTGAAGGAGGCTCTGGCCTCAATTTGCACTTCTTCTAGGTATCAGCATTGATTCTGGTATTTCAGTATTCTATTTCAATGGTATCTTGGACTCTAACCTACAGAACTGGCTAGGGTACATTGTGTGAGCAAATGACAGTGTTGCTGTAACTTTGTGCTTATGCTGTCTGCTTATAATGCTCCAGTGCACATGCACTGTCACACGTCCAGTGTCATTTAGCCATTTCCCCATGCTGTACTACTGCTCATATGGCCTGTGTACATGGATAGACACTTATTCAGTGTAATTATACTGTAAATTGAATCTACTGTCTCATTGGCCATACAGCTGTTTATGTCAATTTGTCAACACGTGCGTTCACCACAAAATGTAGTTGTTTGCTAGAATAATGACAATAAAGGCTCTTATATTAGATCAGCTACTCAAACTCCATATAATCTGTAAATACACAAATGTGTGTGTGTGTGTGTGTTGATGTAGTCACTGTTCTGTTCAATACATGTTCCAGGGTCAATATCAAGCACCCTCATCAATCCATAATACTGACACTTCTACACACACTCCTACAACCACTTACACTCACTCCTAGTCACTCTTACACTAACTCATACACACCTACACTCACTCCTACAGTTATACAGAGGCCATAAAGAAGCTTATACACACCAGAATTCCTCAGCCATGTTGAGTGGGTACATGAACAGATAAACACCTCTATAGGACTGTATCTATGAAATCAGTCTCATCACTTTATTATTGTAAAAATAACACAGTATGTCAATTACCTGACTATAGTTACAATGCAAACAATTGTAAAAAATATATACATTTACAGTCCATTTACAATGCTCAGAGTGTTAAGAACTACTGCCCTTAACTAAAGGGCTAAAATGACACCACGTCGCTCACTGAATACGGGGGAGAGGAGCTGTAACTCAGAATGT
>NC_135215.1:7518186-7575686 GCF_052324685.1 Brachyhypopomus gauderio
GTCGGCCCACTACAAACACTATAATTGTTTGAAAAAACTGCAACAACAACAAAATACAAATTTATGATATGGTACAAAACTTTTAAGACTTCTAAAAGGATGTGTCATATGTATCTGTGCAGAGCATATACTGTGCTATACTTCAATATACAGAGAGCGGCAAGTCTGTGGTGTTTTTGAGGACCCTGCAGGATGAGTGTAGTGTTTGGCACAGTTCCACAGGGACTGGGGGGTTGGGGGGGGCTGTGGTGTGGTGAAGAAGATGCCCCAGGCTGTGTCACACGCCCGTTTCCCACAGGAAAACTAATCTGCCCAACAGCCACTCATTATCTCTGCTGTTCCCAGCCATGTTACTCACATGCACCTGTCTACTCCATAAACACACACACACACACACACTAACATACACTCGCTTATGTCAACACAGACACATACCTCCATGATCATTAATGACTGTGTGTGTGTGTGTGTGTGTGTGTGTGTGTGTGTGTGTGTGTGTTTGCTTGCTTGTAAGAATGTGAATATAAATGCATGTGTGAAACCATATGTCAAGTCATATCTGATAACCTCACTGTGTTTAAACGCATTGAATCACGTAAGTAGCTCTGCACATCTGTTTAAAGGAGAGAACACCTGTTAGCAGGACCAGGTGTCTGATTTAGCCGATATCGGTGACCTGGACATGTCTGGACACAAAAGCACACAGTCATTTTAGCATGCTGCCTCTGTCGGGTTGTGTCCAGCAACACCATTTAGTGCTTTTACATTTCACATCAGATCCTGAAACTCTGTATGAACTTTCCCAAAAGCGAAACAATGTGTTTTTTAAGCTCAACTTAAAACAACTTAAAAAACAATCAACTTTATGATCAACTTCAGATTTCCAGTGTGTGTGTATGTGCATATATGTATGTGTGTGTGTGCACGTAAGCATATGCACAAATGTATGGGTGTGCAGGTGTGTGTGTATGTAGTTCTAGCTGGGAGGTCTTTAATCTCAACTCTAGTGGACTGAACAAGGTTGAAAAGCACCCCAAATCCCTGCAGTTCTGAACCTCTCTATACAGGACTTCAAAAGAAGAGGAGGTGTGTGTTGTGTGTGTATGTGTGTGTGTGTGTGTGTGTGTGTGTGTGTGTGATCATGTGACATCAGTCTGAGGGAAGCTGAGATGGGTACATGTTCTGAATCTCTTAAAAACGCAGGGCTCTTCTGCTCCATGTTACTAACACACCTGTACATCACACACACTCTGTACAAACATTTTCTCCCTCTCTCTCTCTCTCACACACACACACACCTACACACTTTCTGTACAAACATATTCACACACACACACACACACACACACACACACACACACACACACACACACACACACACACACACACACACACACACACCTGTCCATCCACACACACCTACACACTCTCTGCACAAGGTAGCTCAAGCCAGTGACTGTACACAAAAGACTGACGGAAGATTAGGAGCTTCTGTTGAATAAACAGAAAAATTATCTAAACCAGATAATCAGTTTTTAGGGTTTTATGAGGTTTTAATAAATGAGTGAGGTTTGTGTGTGTGTGTGTGTGTGTGTCCTACCCTGCTGTCCTCCTGGTGTGGCCAGTTATAGCTGGACTGCAGTGTGTGTCCACTTGAGCAGTTGGAGAACTGGAAGAGACTGGAGAACAGACTGAGGTTCTCCTGGGTGTCGGGGAAGATAGCGTCTTGGTAGTTAACACCATGGGGTAAGATGTTGTAGTTTTCATCCATCCTGCTCATGAGAGCACATGTGCACGCACGAACACACACACACACACACACACACACACACACACACACACACACACACACACACACACACACAAGCAACAATATGTAAATACAAATACATCTATATAATGAGCAAGATAACTAGCGTCTCTCCCGCCACAGGTGAAATCAACTCACCTAAGGAAGAAAATATAAGAGTAATTTTCCAACACGGTATGTGACTGGCAGGAGAGGTACCCCAGGCCCGTGAGGTTGAGGCGCGACCCCGCGGGCACCTCCAGCATGCTGCCCCACGCCTGGTCACACAGCAGCTCCACTTCTGCGGCGTACAGCAGCCCGTCCTCCGCGCGCTCGCTCTGGTACGACAGGTAATTGTACAAGCTGGGCGCGTGCGGCTCCTCGTGCAGCGCGATCACCTTGGCGTACACGATGATCTCCGCCAGCTCTGCGCGACATCCTTCACTCAGCGGTCTCCACTCGGACGGCAGCCGACAGCCCAGGATAAACGCAAACCTACCGCAGGCGACACTGAGCGCCAGCAGCACCGCGCACAACATCTTTCTCCGTAATCTTTAATTCTTGTTCTTTCTAAAATGTATTTATACTATTGCATACACCATCAGTGTGCATTTATCTATTGTTAATCCGCTCCATCCAGAATCAAATATTAATGTAAATGCTACTTCGCGGTTGTCCAAAAGTATATCCACAGAAGTGAACTAGTGAACTCCATCAGCTGAGGACAGAGCAGAAGGTGCGCGCACACCTCCCAGACTGGGCTAGTGTCCTGTCCACTCGTCCAAATACCTTTTAGACCAATCAGACGACCCTAAAGTTCGCCTGGCCAATGGTCTCACGACTCGTGCGTCTCTCCTGCAGTCGCACTGACACGAGACATTTGCAGCCACTGATAGAAACACGCGCGTGTAGCAGCGTCCACGGTGTTTTCGCGTGTATTGTAGGCTGTGTTAGAACTGTTAACGCAGCCACGTCCAACTCACACTCAGATAATCATTCAAGCGTCAGCATCAGCTTGGGATTAGATTGTCCAATAAAATGAAACCGCATATCTCAAATAAAAAAAAATGTTTTTTTATTTATAGGTTCGTAATGTATCGTATTTTACAGGCACATAACCAGCAGAAATCATTGAGAAATCTTGCATGACGTTTTACGGGTAGGAAGAGCCCGTACGTGTAGAGCCACTCAAGCTCTGGCGCCATCTAGCGTCAATACAACATCACTGCAGCGCGTTTACACACGGTCACGTGTGACGTGTGATAGATCATGTAAATGTACTAGTGTTTATAGTTATTCATCCACACCTCGTAGGTTTGTTGACCAAGAGTCTCTGTGTCTCTTTTATGATGATTTTGGATTATTCGCAATGAAGGAAAATGTATTAACCTAAAAATACAGTAGGGGCAGGACGTATCGCACGTGATTTCAGAAGCGTGACACTATTCGGGAAAGAGCAAGGTCACCGAGCCTGGGAAACCCCCGCCGCGCCACCGTCAGCTGCTCCACCGGTCTGACCACCGGTCTGTCCACCGTCAGCTGCTCCACCGGGCCTGACCGCCGGGTGTGTCCTGTCCTGTCCTGCCGCTCTGTGGACACCCTAACCCGGACTGGAGAGCAGCTGATCCGCGTTTCCTGCTGCGGTCCGTCCGTATGATGTAGGTCCGGTGATCCGAGCAGGTCGTGAATATTTCAGCTCCGAGGAAGCGACGTCAGAACCAGGAAACGACACGATAGATAAACAACAACACAACTGAACACACGACAGCTCGGATAAACAACAACACAAGTGAACATTGTGTCGTGGCGTCAGGTAAATGTTTTATATCTTCAGAGAAACTCTAATAACCATCTTTCAAACTGTTGCGTAAAACACGCCAGCGGTTATGTGGATTATGTACTGTTTCTAATAAACTTATTTATGTAACGCGTTCTTCATTTTCTACATGAATGTCCAGGTATTAACTTGTCTAGGAGTTAAATTACTTAATCACTGGCAGTAGTGCGTGTTGGAAAAGGATATTTAAGAAGCGAAAGTAAAAGTCTTAAGAGCGCAGAGCAGGTCGCCTGTGTTATAACTAATAGGTCTAAGGTTTGTTTGAGGGGGCAAGTCACTGGGATTTCCTATTTTCTCACGTCTGACGATCGTCGTTTTCATTCTGGTTTTGATCTTTCTTTTGCCTGTGTCCTAAGGTATTTTGCTGTTCTGAGAAGAATCTGTAGTCTGTGAAGATGGCATCGGGTTCGCCGATGGTGAACGGAGACCTCAGTCACTCCCACGGGACCGGAACATCCCACGAGGAGGAGACCCTTCAACAAATGAACGTTCTGATCAAGGAGAACATGGAACTGAAAGGTGGGTCTGTGCCTGACTCACAGATGTACATGCTTACACACACACACACACACACACACACACACACACACACACACACACACACACACACACACACACACACACACCTTAACCTCTCTGGTTAAACCACAGAAGCCCTCAGGCAGACTAACCTGTCGATGAAGGAACGATTCGAAGGTCTATCTGCTTGGAAAGACAAACAGAAGGAGGAGAAAGTTCTCCTGGAGAAGAGTCTTCAAGAAGCTCAGGAGAGACTGCGCTCCTTAGACGCCGAGAAGCAACAACTCATTAAACGAATCTTGGAACTGGAGAAAGGAGGGGAGGTGAGGTGGTCTTCTCTAGTCATCTGTATCCAGCTCTACTAAAACATTGGTAGCAGTGGTGTGCACATTACATTGCGTTAGGTACGAGGCATTGCGGATCTTAAAACCCATTGGGGAGGCGTACAGAGGCGATATTAAAGACCTAACGGAAGTGTGTGAACATGTGCGGTGCTGCAGGGTGGCGGAGGGGGGGTGCAGGCCCAGCTGGAAGCTCTGAAGAGTCAGATCGCCCATCTGCAGGCAGAGAAGAGCGACCTGTTGGCCATGAACTCTGAACTGCAGCTGAAGATGGGTCAGGGGTCGCCAGAAGACTCCTTCATCGAGATCCGCATCGCAGTAAAGACACACCTATCTAAACAACAACAATAACGACAACAACAACAATGTCTACCTGTTGATACCCTCGCTCGTGTTGGTATGTGTGGACAAGCGTGTTGACTGCCGTGTCTTTTAGCAGGAGGGTGAGATGAACGTGACCAAAGGAGTTCCTGTTTGTGAGGAGGACCATTCTGCACGAAGCACGTAGGTTGAGTTCCGCCGTAGATGCCAGACGTCAGTGCCCTTCCCAGCCTGGAGGCCTGCTCTGGGTGGCATTGTGCTCTCACTGACACATGTTGTTGAATGCATCAGGTCACTCGTGTGGTCACAACGCTGAGGTTGACCACCAGGGCTTCAGTTGCCACTGTTCTCACCACTCAGCAAATCTTTCAGTAACCCAGTGTATGTGGGCAGCTAGATTGTGAACTGTGTGTGTGTTTGTGTGTGTGTGTGTGTGTGTGTGTGTCAACAGGGTTCAGTCAGACATGGTGGCGTCCCGGCTGGAGTCCGAGGAGCTCACCGTGAGCCAGCTCCTGCAGTCTCTCAGAAAGGAGGTTCAGCTGAAGGAGAAACTCCAACTTCAACTCCAAGCTGCACAGAACAGGTAGACATGTAGACCGTGGGAGCAAAGTGTTTGGCGGAACTGAACTTACTGAAGAAACCCTGATGGGTTATTTGATCTCAGTCTGTGCTCATGTGCTCTTGCTGTTGTCTCGTAAAGAGTGGCAGAGCTGGAGATGAAGAAGCCTGAAGCAGAGGCAGCAACCCAGACGCCTTTGACCCGTTCGTCCGTGACACAGGAGGCCGCTGTGGACACTCCGAGCAGGACCCCCCAGGAGGACACAGCCAAGGTCCCCAACACGCCCGCCAGAGGGGACACCTCACACACAAATACCCGTATCTGTTCCGAGCCCTCCACAAAATGCTGAAAGAAAATGTGTTGTGGTCTTGACGAAGACGTATACACCCGTGTGTGTGTTCCAGTCGGCGTCTGAGGTGGAGAATCTGAAGGGTCAGATGAAGAGTTTGTTTAACGAGCTTCAGAAGGCTCAGAGCAAAGTGGACGAGGCGGAAAACATGAAGAGGAACCTGCAAGACAGGTGCGCCGCACTGAACCGCCAACCCGCCTGATAACAAACAAACTTCCTGTATGACTGCACAATGTTGAAATGTCTCATCTGCTATGACGCACCTCCTCCGCTTGAGGTCGGGCCATTTAATGTGGCCATTTATGGTTGCGAGATCCATCGGACCAGCGTGAGTAGCGAGCGTGGCTCTGTGTGCAGGTGTAAGGAGCTGGAGCAGGAGGTGGGGACGCTCAAGACCCAGCTGGGTGACAGGCAGCACGTGAAGGCGGAGAACGACCGGCTGAAGGTGCAGCTGGAGAGCATGCAGGCGGCCAACAAGCTGGAGCAGAGGAAAACGCAGGAGGAGAAGTGAGAGCCACGCCCCCTCATCTCCAAACCACACCCCTCTGCCCCATGCCCCTCCACTCCTGACATGTGACTGAAACGGCAACTCATGCCTCCTCTTTCTCTTCCCGTTCCTGTCAGGAATAATCTTACACAGCTAAAGGATGCGTACACCAAGCTGTTTGAAGATTACAATGAACTCAAGGAAGAGAATAAGAGAAAAGAGGTGACCATCCACACTTACTTTATGGCAGTGGTTCCCAATCTTTTTCTGGCATGCCCCCCTTTTGTATATGAGAATATTTTCATGCACCCCCTGTCCATCTTTTGCTAGCTATGCTCAAATGTGCGTAGCTAATTTGCATTGTCACACCCCCGCCCCCCTTTGGGAGCCACTGCTTTATGGAATATGTAATTGAATAATATACAAAACTATATATGAAATTCAGATAGGACGTTGTTACTGTTTGTGATCCATATCTCTGCTCTTTGCTGTTCCCTGTAACTGTCCTGGCCAAATAAGGATCACTGTGAGCAGTCAGTGATCAGAATACAGATAACATGATGTTAGCTGATCCACCCTGGTGCTGATCCACAACCCCAGCTAGCCCCTTAAGACGAATGTCAGGTCGCTAGTCACTTGCGTGTGACTGCACATGCTCCCAAAACCGGGTTTTACAGCCATTCCCCACACGTCTTTATTCTTAGAGCAGCGTGCCTCAGAAGGTTGTCCTGAATCTGTTTGAATAATTTATATAATTCAAATATTTAATATGTTTTATAGGGGTGTGACAAGATCTCGTGTCATGAGAGACGTAACTCCGCGAGATTTCTCGTCGCGTTAAAAACCTGTCTCGCGAGATTTGTGATCCAGCAAGCAGCCAGAATGACATCAGAAAATACAGGTTACTATTGAAGATGCCCCCGCCACTTTCAAAATGTTTGTTTGGCAGCATTTTGGGTACCCGGCGGAAATGATAAATTGCAAGAGAGTGACTGATAAGACACGGACCATATACAAACATTGTATGAAAATAATGCCGTACACCGCAGTTAATACGAGCAGGATGCAGAGACATTTACAGCAGCACCACAGCTCAGTACTCAAATCAACATATCTCCCTTGAACAGAGGTAGCAGGGACAGAAAGGCGCTTTGGCAAGTTGAGACAGCAAAGGATATCGGGAGCAGTGTGGGGATGCAAATATGTGGACATGCTAATATTCTTAAAAATGAACATGGCAGTGTAGTTGCAGCAAATTCAGTGACATACTTGGTCAGGCTCTGTTTGCACTATTTGCACTCTGTATTGACGGAGAAGAACTTTTTGTTTTGCACATAATACAGTGAGATCCCACTTAACTACGGACCAGAGTTACGACCGAGCAGTGGCAGCACAGTGCAGTGTGGAGTGTTGTGTACGATAAGCCCATCTCGGCAACGCGGTCGCTCTTTCTCACGCTGTACGAGAACATTGTTAGTTTTTTTTCTATACTGTATTTACGATCAAAGCGTATCTAAATCTAGGGTCACGCTTAACGACGAAAACTGCTTTACGACTAACACATTTAAGCGGGGACTCATTAAACGGGGACTCATTTTATTTTAATATTGTTTGCACTTGAAAAAAAGAGAAATATTTAATCTTATTTATTTTATTTTAGCTTTTATGAAATTTTATTTTAATTTCAATTTGTAGAGGAAGAAGTTTATTAAACATTCATGCTTACATAATGCATTTTAAGAATTATAATAAAACATTTCAAAATGCACGTTTAACTCAGTTAAATAAAAGTCTGTTGTCCAGTCATATAATTTGTAATTTTAGTGTTCTTAAAATCTCGTCTCGATTTCGTGAACCCAATATCGTGTCTTGTCTCGTCTCATGAGCCGAGTGTCTCATCACACCCCTAATGTTTTATATAATTTGCTTGAATATGAGAATTTGGACTTTGGCAGGATTTAAAATAGCAGAGCTTAAACTGGGTAGAGGCACAGAGCCTGTGTTTTAATATATTAAAATGTTAACTTCCACTGGTTTATTAGCCAGACACCCTTCTATTCTAGTTTCACAGAGCTGACTATATGATGTAATTTTCTGTATTCTTTTATGATTATAACTGTGTGCAGGGGAGTGTGTCGCACGAAGAGTTCAGTGAGCTCCAGGTCAAGATTGCTGTAGCGGAGCACGCACTGGCAGAGAAGCAGAAGAAGATTGATGAGATGAAGCAGGAGATCTTCCATATGGAGAAAGAACTGGAAACCATCTCAGTCTTCAAGGCCCAGGTACTGCACAGGTGATACGGGATCCAGGACCAGGTTTGATCTGTGGTGATGCCTAGGAGGCTTACGAGCGTGTGTGTGTGTGTGTGTAGGCAGAGGTGTACTCTTCAGATTTCTACGCGGAGCGAGCAGCACGGGAGAAGATTCACGAGGAGAAGGAGCATCTGGCTGAACAGCTGGAGCGTGTGAAGAAGCACAACAGTCAGCTCCAGGAAGAGATGGAGTCATTGGGCAGGTAGAGCCTCCTGCTTCTTTCTCTGATGGTCCCACCCTCCCCACCCGGATAACACAGAGCTGCTGTTCTCTCAATGCAGGCAGTCCATGAGTGAGATGCAGAGAAGACATGTGTCATGTGGGGCGAGCGCGGACATCTCCTCCCCCCAGCACCTGCAGGGAGGGAGAGGTACTACTTCTCCCCTCAATCACCCCCCCTTTTTTATTCCTCCTTTTAAACAAGAAATCACTCCAGTTAGCTTAGCAGAAGCAAATGACAAAGTGAACGCATAAACACTCTAGGAAAACTCTCTCCTTCTCCCTCAGTTGACTGGCAGCACCAGGTGAATATTCCAGAGCACGCGTGTCCCAAGTGTGGGGAAGTCCTGCCTGATCTGGACACACTACAGATCCACATCATGGACTGTATCATCTGAACCCATTGCTAGGAAACATCAGCCAATCAGCATTCTGGCTCATGAGTAGCCCCTCCCTCTGGTGGTACAGTTTGGTTAGTAGATCTGAGGATGCACTTACAATATTCAAAAATAATGTAATCTGTCTAGAGGCTTCTACACATTTCTACATTAATTATAACGCTCCGCAGGTCTAATTAGCATTTGCATTAGGGCAATTATTAAGACGGGTAAAGGAAATTGCAAAGGGAACAGAAGTTTCCATTATGTTGGTAAACGTGCAAAGGTAGAAAATCAATGGAATGTGCTTGTATATTTAATGAAGGGGGATTATTTAATTTCATAAACAGAACTGATTATATGCAGACAGTTCCTTGGTTTGCAGAAAGGTAGCATAGATGTGAAATCCACTGGTGTTTATTTAATAAACACTAGCTACCTGTTTAATACAGACATAAATACACGTGGATCTAGTAGGAAGGGCACATTAAGCTGGAAAAGAACATTTTCTGTGTGTTTATTATACTGCTGTTGCTGTGGTTAACATGTAGCTATGAAGTTAAATTCTGTAAAAGCAGAAAAATAAAAAAAATTCTCAATCATTATGCGTCCCATGAAACGTTTGAAAATATCCAACTTCATGCAGAATTCTGATTCTTTTTAGCTGCTAAAAAAGAAAATACCACAAAACTTTTTTCTATTAAACTGAAATACTGCTGAAACTGCTATGTGCTGAACAAAGCCAGACAACTATTTAGACAACTTTTGTTTATTAAGTTTACAAATACAGTAACAAATTTTGTTTTATTGGAGCGCAAAGCGCAGTTTAATGTGAAGCCTGAACAGCCTGTACTTAGTGCAAAACATACACGTAAATGCTGCCGATGATGCCCACGTGTGTGTTTGGTTTTCAGATTTATTCTTTTTTTTTCCATACAATGTTAAATAGTAGAAAACCCACTGAACTGAAGTCACTGGATGACCTTGAGACACAAACAGAAATCAGATAGTAGTACAAAACAAAATAACTTAATGACGGGTCAGTAGCGTTAAGTACACAAGTTCTATTGGAGTTTTTTTCTGCAGGAGATTCGATGGAACTGTTCCAATCAAACTAATGTTTCTGGGTTTGTGTGCACACTTGTGCATCAAAGTATTCTGGTCATTTAATTTGTGACCAACGTAGCATGCGAGTGTTGTTTCCGTCGGCTTGCTTATTCCCCCTCAGAAAGGCGAATAGGTTTGTGTATCAAATGGCAATCTTGAGTATCGGCACATTGCTGAGCATTTTTAATGGGAAGGCAGATGAAAACAAAAAGGCAAAGGAGGAAAGCGGTGTTGGAGTATAACACAGTGAACACAGTAACCTCTCCTAACTGCTGAAGTGAACCAGGCTCAAGCTTTCTAACCAATGAATCCCATTTTATATATATATTTATGTATGTATATGTATTATATATCTATCTATATATTGCATATTCTGCACTGCAGCTACTAAATCACTCTGGTAAACAAGGTGCTCAGTTTATGGAATGAGAGCAAATTATAAATCATGTCAAATGGGGAAATGGCATGCAAATGTTAGCTTTACATATTTAACGTAGAATGAATGGGGACCAAGAACTTTGATTTCAAGAATTCTGATTTGTTCACAGCTTGAACCAACCAAACTAACTTGTTTTCTAGACTTGCAGGTAAAGCACTGAGCACAAAGAAAATAGTTAAAACAAGTGTTATTAAATATTGAAAGCACAATATATATCCACTCACAGACAGTAAACAGTTGATAATCTATTCTGTATAATTGGCTTAATGTGAACTTTGCTTGTACCAAATGGTTAGGTGCTAAGTAACAACGCTTGTAATTGAACAGTCCTCATCAGCGATCAGTAGTTTAGATGACAAGATGGAGTTCCACTAGGTTCACTGCTCTACGGTGTCACTCTACGGGTTTCTACAGTCGATTAATCAGGAGTTTTCCGCTCGACGTTATTTTGACAGAGGCACATCCAGCAGAGCACACACATCCAACACCACAGCCTACCGCTACGGCTTTAACCGCTTCAAACTAAACTACACGCACACAGCGGTTTTTTAAATTCTCCCTTCTCCCCCCTGTGCATACACGGAGGACAGAAGATCACGGTGGAGACTGATCGGCTCTGTTCTTTATGTTGCCATCGGCAGTACTTGACAGACACTAAACGATCAACTAGAGAAGGAACTACTGATCTATGGTAAAACCACAAGGCAGTTCTGTGTACAGTAAAACCAGAACAATGAGAGATACAGGACAGATGAACAGGAGGCACTGGTAGACACTCTGGACATCTGGAGGGTAGCAGTGGCATTTTCCCCCAAACAGAGCAGAGCAGTGTAGCGGCCTGGTGTGGGTGACAGCCAGCCTGAGGCTCCGCCTACCCACCAATGGACATCCTGAGGCTCCGCCTCCCCAGCAACTACCGAACGGAACTGCAGTACAGTAAGAGCTGGATGTCTGTCATACTTTTTGTAAACGTGGACTTCAGCAGTGCAGTATACACACAGATGCTCTTCACCCAACTCCACACACTACTGGATGTAGCCACAACCAGACTGCCTTATGGTTCATCTCTACTCTCTTCTTTAAATTCATCTACATTTCCAAACCACTCGACATGCTCTCTCTACACACATGCTCTCTCTTCCGACTTTCCTCGTCCTGTCCGACAGCTCCGTCACCAGCATCAATCTGCCGCAGTAGCTCTACTGCGGGACACATGACGTCCTGATGGAGAAAAGGGTACTGCAGTTTCTGCAGGAAGCCTCAGTGCTGGCCACACATGTTCTCGCCTGCTCACAGGGCACAACAGGGCATGAGCCACAGCCCGCGAGCCACAGCCAACCACACACACGCCTTACACTGTATGTCCCAGTATGGCCGTAAGCACAGTCACCTGATGCACTGGATCGGTGTGTCACACAGAATGAATCCATGAAACCACTCGTGTCCCACCATCACGGTTGTGCAACTCATGTACGGCCACCCAAGCTTCAGAACAGTTTGCGACCTCCTCTTACAAACAGTAGAATGTTAGGTCTCGAAATTATCATCGGTCTCATCCAAAAGGTAAGAAAAGAAAACGACACAAAGAGCACAATCTCTCCCCAACACAATACTGTACGCCCACCAAGGCACCAAGCATCTCGCCTGCCTCAGCATCCAACTACAACTACACCTCCTCTGCCTCAGCATCCAACTACAACTACACCTCCCCTGCCTCAGCATCCAACTACAACTACACCTCCCCTACCTCAGCATCCAACTACAACTACACCTCCCCTACCTCAGCATCCAACTACAACTACACCTCCCCTACCTCAGCATCCAATTACAGAGCAAACAAACAAACAAAAAGCAAGGCACTAGAACCTCCAGCAGGCTCAGCAGGGGAAGGGGAAACAGACTATTCAAGTATGTTAATCCAAACAATTTTACATTCACATTTATCTAATACAAAGAAATTATAAAGGGGAAAAGAGGGTTAAAGTGTCTCCAATAAGTTCTATATAAGGTAATAGCTAGCCTTACTTCACCTTTAAACAGCAACAATCCACCCCAGTCCACCCTCTTCTACCTTTGTTTTAAACTAATGTTGTCCAACAACATTTATGATAATCACAGTGTTTCAACATCAAAAACTGATGGGTAAATACAGGTCCATATAGAACTCATTGTTTTAAATCTTTCAAACATACATACAATTGAAATCAACCTGTTTCTAGGAGGCCCCTAATGTGGTCAAGATTATAAAAGCTGTTACATTAGTAATAGATAGTAGAATTAAAGCTTCACCAGCCTTCAAGGCAGGATGCATGGAAGAGTCAGCCCATCAGCCCAGTTTAACTCAACCTGCATGTTACCTCCACCTGCCTCATCAACACCAACTGAAAATACTAGATACGGCATACTGGTAAACAGGAAAGAGACGAACGGAACACCACCTCTTTTTTTGTCTTCGAACACAGCGAGATGGGAAACTAGTTCGTGTGGTCCTACGAGGGTAGGCACCAAACACTGGGTATCAAAAACAAAGGACGCCATATTTTATACATGCTTAAATCCATTCATTCTGCAGCCCCGACTCAAATATGGTCTCTAGGGCCAAGGCATTATATTCCAAAGTGACAGTGTGTCTCTGTGTGTGTGTGCCTGTGTGTGTGTGTGTGCCAGTGTGTGTGTGTATAGGGTTGGGGCTGCATGTTCTCTGCATACACAGAAATCCCCACTGTAATGTAACAAATTTAAAATCATAACCAAATGAATAAAAAAAAAGAACTGATGTACATATTTTCTCGTGTTTTCTAACAAAGGCCACTTTCTGCGTCGTTGATGGACTTTGTTTCATAGTACTATAGTTATTGCATTACTACATGGCATTAGAGCAGACGGTGGAGCGGCAGCAGGTTGGTAAGGGAGAGATGAGCCGTGCTGTCCAGCCAACAGGGGGCGCTCTCCTCCCCTCCCAGTCCACCAGCAGCACTGCTGACTGGGTACCAGCGAGCTCAGCTGATGACAGGAGGGTTAAGAGAGTGAATCAGTCAACTGAGGAAGGGGGTGGTGGGCCATGTCTGTAGACCGAGAAGGGACAGGTTGACTTGTGTTTCCTGTGAGGTTAGAAAGCTACAGCCAAACACAGACCAAGTCCTGGTAAGCTCTGCTACCATCTACTCTGGAGCACACCCTCGGGCCAGCCAGCCAAGGAAGTTAGGACCACAGATGCTAAGGAAAATCTGAACATTTCTCACAACCCTTCTTTGGCCACTTAACATTGCACTCTCTCTACAGGTTGGTGTGCGTTCACTCTCCATGTATGTCAGAATGCAAGAGTGATCAGAGGTCCCCAGGCGGAGGTGTGGGAGAGGCGAGTGTTGTGTGTGTGTGTTTAACTCCAGTCTTCACTCCCCTCCCCCGATCCCTCTCCCAGTCCAAAAACATGCTTTGCAGGGCAAAGAAGCCATCTTTCCTGCAAGCTGCTTTCAAAAGTCAAAGGTTGCAAAGCCACAAGGCAGGCCAAGACGCATACCCAAGCCCACGCTGAAGTCACTACGGACCCGTGGATCCTCCCTCTTGCCCCACCCCCTTCCCAACGAGCCACCGGTCCAGACTCGTGGTGGCCTTGTGCTGGCGACGGCCGGCCGCCCCTACGTGGTCCTCAGGTTGGGCCCTCCCGGATTGCTGACCGACTTCTGCAAAGTGCTGAGGGGGAAGGTGGGCAGGGAGGCTGGGTTTGAGGAGAACTGGCCCAGGGGCTGCGAGGCAGTCAGCAGGCCCGCCACCTGGGCGTGTCCGGCCGCGCCGCCGGCCCACGGGCCGCCGTAAGGCGTGGGGGGGTAGCCGTACTGCGGAGTGCACAGGGATCCCTTACGAGCCCCCAGAGAGGTAGCAGGGGTGTTGAGCACGGGGGCGTGGCTGCTCAGAGACGAGGCCACGTTGGGACACAGCTGGCCTGGTGCGGAGAACTTGCGAGTCATGCTGGCAGGAGGGATCATCTGAGGAGAGAAATTATAAACGGTGGTCACCGGTTTCACCTGAACATCACGCACAAGCACACCATCACCGTGTCAAGAGTGAAGAGGCTACACCTCACTCTTTCTTCGTTTATCACAAAACACCCAGCACCCTGCAGCACTGACATTCAACGCCAACCCGACAGTCCTGATGCAGTTCATCAAAGCCTCTGACAGCACCTGGACATCACAGCCAGGCATGCTGGGTACACGCTCTGCAGAGTGGTACAAGACCAGGTCCAAAGGTACGGCACCCATGACCAAACCTTTATCAAATACTTTGGGAACTAAATCAGGTGTGTCAGAGTGGGGAAAATGAACAGGCCTCTATGTTCAGGGCTGAAACCCCACTGCTCCAAACCAGGAGTGTGATCTCTGAACATGGACCGGACATCGGTGCGGTCTCTTACGTCATAGCTGTGGCCCTGGGACGGGCCCTGCTGTTGGGGCTTGGAGCCTCTCTTGCTGTGGGACAGACTCTTGGCATCCCTGGCCCAGTTGTCCACCAACTTGTGCAGGTCGTCTGTGAACATGCCTTTGCGACTCTGCGGTGCAGAGGTGGGCGGCTGGGTTTGGTTCTGGCCCTGAACCGACCCGGGTCCACTCACCGTGCTGGTGCTGCTCGTCCCTGATGGAGAACACAGGGCGAGAAGGAGAGAAGACAGAGAGCGAGTCATTTGTGTGCATCTCCACTGTAAATATGCTGTACCCATAACCATCTGATAACCACACACACAATGTCCAGGTGCACATGTATATTTTCATATACATATCACTTTGTATGTGTATGGTAATAGTTATGACAGAGCACCTGGACGTCCGCTCTGAGGCTAAAGGGGCATTTTTATCTCTCTGACTCCAGCCTGAAAAACAGGGCACGGCGAAAGAGTTACGACGTTTCTGTCAAAGCACAACCATTGAGTGTCAGTCACTGTTAGGCTTCAGAGTCACAGCTTCCATATGAGGGCAGCTGCAGTGTCTTTTTATGACGTTAGGGGGAGCCAAAGAGCAATGAATGGCGATGGCATTCATCAAGGTTTCACTGCGTTAACGATGATGACTTAAATCCAAAATGGATCCTTGCTGTTAATATGGTTTTTATTTCACATTTTGTTTCACCAAACAAGCTTTTCCTCTAACAACTCTGTCAAACATTAAGGCAAGTAGGTGGTATTTAGTTGTTTGTGCTGTTCATTATATATGTATGTACTGTATACGGAATATTTCAGAACAGCCAATCTCCTGATAAAAAATAAGAAGCATTACATTTAATTACATCACTGTCTCACGCTTAAACTCAAAAAAGGCAACACTAATGTATTTTTTTATTTATCATGTGGTCATCAGAACATGTACCATGGCTTCTGAGACATGTCTGAGGATAACTACCCCATGTCTGAGGATAACTACCCCATGCAAGCCGATCGCCGGGTCTTACGGTCAATGTCAGTGAGTGCGTGAGGAGTCAGTGCATTCGTGAAAAAATGGAAAAGAATATGAAAGTACAGCAAAAGAACAAAAAATAAATAATGAAATCAGTGCACAGTTTGGAAACAAAATGATTCCGTTTCTGACCATCTGCTTCTACTGCAGGACGCACACCTCCAGTAGCAGAACGCAGCCACAGAATCACCAAACCTGTAGCACCAGTGGAATTCTGGGGGATGGAGTCCAGAGCAAAGCCATGCATAGGGGGCGGAGTGTGAGAGGAAAGCCGCACGACCGGCATGACTTCAGCATTTTACTGGATGACTGCCATTCACTTTGCATTGATTCCTCAATGTCCGGACTTGTGGAGAGGGACTGGCGTGTGTAGTGTGGGGTTTAATGGGCTTCACTCAGATATTAGGTGCTCAACCCATGCAGAGCAAGTAGAGAGTGCAAAGAGGTCTAATGGATGAGGAGTTTTAACAGGACAACGTGGCTGTGCAGAGAGAAGAGTGTGTCTTTAGGAGGAGAGTGTGTCTTTAGGAGATGAGGGCTAGTGTACGGAGATGGGCAGGGTTGGTTAGACGGACTAGACAGTAATAGGACGATGGGCCAATCTAGATTATTTAGAGTGGACATTAGCCGCCCTGCTGTGGGACTGGAGACACCTCACAGAGGGTCCAGGCAAGAGAACACACACACACACACACACGATGGACGCTGATGGTTGACTGGACCTGGACAGACTACACCTACAGCACATGAATGGGTCATCAGGACAGAGAAATGCTCAAGTCAGCTCAAGAACTCAGCAGTGCCTAGAACACACATACACACTCACACACACACACACACTCACACCCACACACCCGGAGGGGTGGGGGGGGGGGGGGGGGGGGATGAGAGGAATGGAGAGTGCAGGAGTGGAGGAGGAGGAGAAGGAGGAGATAAGGAGGTGATGTAAAAAATAGAGAGATAATTACTACAGAGCTGGTTGCAGGGGCACACTTTTTTCACCATCTTCCCTGAAGCGTGGAGAGAAGCGTGGGATTGGAAAGAGTCAGCGTTAAAAGTCACTCCACTTCCAACACAAGGCATTACAGGGAGTGCACAGGCCACTACAGCTCTAACCCTCCAGCCCTGCCTGCCACTACAGCCCTGCCCTCAGAGGGGAGTGATGGGGTACGGGGGCAATGGGGGGGGGGGGCAAGCGGCAGCAGGACTTCCTCTCAGCCACTAGCGCTCTGGCACCCCACGGGAAGAGGAACCTTTTCTCTGTTAGAGAACTGATGTGGGTGGAGAAGACATGTGGATGGGACTGTTGCTGTAGGGAGGGACCCGTGTCTTACAGCTTTACAATGGCATACGGCAGAAAGACAGAGAGGGAGGGAGACAGGGAGAGAGAAATTGAAAGTGTACCGAGATTGTACTGCCTAATAAATCCTCAGATGTGTTAACAGAGGTCTATGACCTGATGGCTGTTGGGTGGATTTTGTATGGCTTTGAATAGCAGTAATACATCATAACACATTCATATCATAATTAGCAGGAGGAAATTTGGGAAAAAAAAAAACAGAGGCCTAAAACCAATCAAAACAATCCTTGAGCTAAATGGGTCAGACATTCAGTGCAGGCTAGAACAATGATGCTTACGAAAAACACCACTTTTGTACATTTTTGGAATGTAAAGATTTAATTGCACAAATACCTAACATGTTTATGTTGTATGCAGAAATGGCTGAAGGAATCAAAGGTTTAACATTAATTGGTGAAGTTAATGTGTTTTAATAGATAAGCGAACTAGTGTGGCAGGGATCAGAGGTTTGCATTAGGTCTTAATCAGGCCTGCTGCGGGCGCTTGGGGAAGGCAAAACAACAGTGGGTTTAGTTGTGGATGTAAGAAGCAGCCATGATGAGGGTGGGGGTATTGGAGGTCAGAGCGGGGTCATGGACAGTGGAGGTACAGGAAGGTCTATGCTATGACCTTTCTTCATTTCACTAACCTCAACAAAGAAAATATTTGTTCTCGGGAACTGCTAATTTAGAATATGTTATTAACAATGCCTCCCCCCAGCCCCATTAGTAAACTACAGGAAACCGAAAACCCCAAAAATGTCGGATGACAAAAACATCCCTAAAAAGCATAATAGCCCTCGTTCGCATTATGATATTACGATGTGGAATGTAAGCATTAAGTCTGAACATGAGGTTTAATGGTAAACGTTGATCATTTTGAGATGGTGCCTATCAAGGAGGTTCAGAAGAGAACACAGAATCAAGAGAGGAAAGGAGAGCAGTACACACAAAGAGCCAAGCACGGCGTACTCAGAAAACGACTCCTCCTGCCACCCGGCTTGAAGGTCACTCTCTCCGACCCACAGCTGAACTTTACACAGCCTGCGGCACAAAAAAGAGGGAAGAAAGAGAGAAAGAAAGAGATACAAAAAAGAGAGGGAGGAGGAGATGTACACAAATACACAGAAAGGATGGAAACAAGAGGTCAGTAAGCCGTGAGAGAGAGAGAGAGATAGACAGACAGACAGACAGACACAGACAGAGAGAGAAGTTGTGGCACAAAGAAGCACAGAACAACACTGCACAGTGGCAGAAACGAGCAACAGCACCCCCTGCAGAGTAGCATCTGCATTGCAGCATCAACCACAACAAAGCAGGCATTGAGAGTTGTCAGAAAAGCAAAAGAAAAAAGAAGTTTCACTAACATCAAGATGAAATTTACAGGACCAACGTCATTTCATAATGGTCCCAGATGTTATGGAGCAACCAGTTGGGTCAAAAACAAAACCACAAGATCAAAGTGTGTGGAAAGATAGGGAGGGCTCCAAGAGTAGCATGGGAGGTACCGAAAAATTACACCTCCATTTACAAGTTTTGTGGCACTTTCTACAATGATGTATGTGACTTTGCTCTTGGAAAAACTTGACTTTCAGAACTCAAAAACGTCCAAAGAACAGGCTGAGTTATTCAAGACTTTAAAACCTCAGAAAAAAGAACCCAACAGGGAGTGGAAACGTGTAAAGCCCAAGACTAATCTTCATTGTGACGCTGGCGTCACAGAGCGTGTTAGAACGGTGGGACGCGGGCGTGAGCAGGGCTTTGACCGTGTGAGGGGGGGTCACCTTGCGTGAGGACACACAGGCTGGGGGCGGACAGCGTGGCGTCGCTGGTATAGGCGGAGTACAGGTTGTCGCTGGAGGGTGAGGGCTTGAAGGAGGGGAGGGTGGGGTTGCTGCCCGTGTTCAACACGCCCCCCGGGGCCAGGAAGAGCTGCTGGGACGGAGACACAGCCCGGGTGCTCTGCGCCGACAACGTGCTACTCGCTTTGACCCAAACGCACGCACAGACACACACACAGAAATACGTGTGAGACAGTGAGAGTGAGAGAGAGAGAGAGAGAAAGAGAGAGAGAACAGTGAGTTATTCTTCTAACATTCTGCATTCAACGTACCGTATTGGGGAGAGTACTGTTGCACTGTGTCATCGGGGGCAGCTGCTCCGGTGGGGCAGGCGCGGGGGGCCGCCCCAGGCTGCAGGGGGCTCTTGCTGCCCTGGGAGCTGCCGCGACTGGACTTGCTACTTTTGCTCTTGGTGGGCCGCCGTCTGCGGCCCGCTAGGGTTACTATAGGTGGGTTCACTGTGGTGGGCGGGACTTTCCCCATTCGGGCAAAAAGCGCCTCGATCTCCTCCTTCTGCCGCGAATACAAGGCCTGACTCTCCATCATGTGTCTGACGGTACAAAAGTTACAAATTAGGACACACATGGCAATACAATAACAAAATAAACAATTTCTTTGCAGAGGGTCATATGGTTATTCAAATATGAATCTCTACAAAGTATCTAAGCATTCTGCAGTCCTACTGGCATGTGTGAATGAGGAAGAGGAGGAGCCTACTTCTCTCGCAGTCTCCCGACTTCTCGCTTGAAGTCTTCGTCCTCAAACTCCGAGTCGTTATCACTGCTGAAGTAGGAGTTAAAGGAGTTGTTCATGCTGCCCACAGTCTTGCTTTCAGGGCTGGGGGTGGGGCCATTGTCCAAGGTGGGAGGGGCCAGAGGCTGGGGCTCGGGAGACCGTGAGGCCTCTGGGGGCGGGGGCTGGTCGGGAGCGCGGCTGACGGAGAACCGGCCAACCTTAGTGTCGGCTCTGGTGACTTGGAAGCGGCCAACGGTGGTGGGTGGAGGGGAGGTGGAGGCCCCGCGTCTGGGTGGAGTGACGGACCCCGTGTCGGCACCCGGCTCAGCGAGAGGAGAGGGAGCTCTGCTGAGCGTGTTCTCAGGACTGGAGAGGGCGGAGGACGAAGAGTCGCAGGACGTGGTCGGAGGCTGCAGGGACAAGTCGTCCGCCACGGACACCTGGAAGAGGGAGGAGGGACAAAAACACTTCATTCTACTCCAGAAATAAACAGGGGGCGGCAATAATGCTGTGACTGTTACATGTGAAGTGAAAATGAAAGTAACGGGAACGAGGAAACATGGAACAGAAGGCAGCAGTGTGCGTGAATACCTGAAAGCGGCCCAGTCTGAAGCCTCCGGCGCCCCCTACGGGCTCCCCATCCACCGGCAATGGAACTGTAAGAGTCAGCATGAAAAGACTAATTATATATATAAAACACAGACACAAATATTCCATAATAAATAATGAAATAAAACATTTCCTCTACAGTTCCAGTAAACGTTTCAGGTTGCACCCACCTGACTGTCCTCCAGCAGGAACCCCCGTGAAGCAGGACTACAAAAGACAAGAGAGGTCACGCAGCTACACACAGCTACACACAGCTACACACAGACTATTACTGCACATCCTGCATGGACAGGACTTACTGACCAACTTAAAAAAAAAAAAAACAAAAAAAAACTTGTTAAATAGGTTGTGTTTATGTCTAAAATTCTGACATGTGGGACATTTTAGGACATTTATTCCTTTGCTGGAACAAGTCAAATAAGCAACAAACAGAGAAACAGGAGCACACCAGGGCCATGGGGCAGCTACATAAACTACATTTATATGGCTTGTCCTATGAAGTATGAGATAATACGGGACAAGAGGCACATGCATGTATATACACATATGTGTGTGTGTGTGTGTGTGTGCGTGTGTGTACCTGATGCGTGACACTGCTGACAGACACAGTCTCTGGACTCAGAGCTCGTCTCAGCTGGGCGTCCAGATCTTCCAGAGGCTGCTGCGACTGAGAAACAACCCGGTTGTTCACCAATTAGTCCACGTAAACACACACACACACACACACACACACACACACACACACACACACACACACACACACACACACACACACACACACACACACACACACACACACACACAGACAGTGCTGCACTAAAGTGTTGTTTTGTTCCCCCTGTAGTACAGGATTCTGCAGCCCTTGGCTGGATTATCTTCCCCTTTAATTATTGCTCCTATGTTCAGAATTCACCTGGACAATTTGCAGTGAGCGGAGCAAACAGTCCACATGGACCGCTGAGAATTTAAAAGCAAACGGATCAAAAACATCACATCTGTGAAATGAAGGGCAAAACTGTTCCCTCCCTTTCCTCCAGGACGGAGAGATCGAGACAGACACCCAGAGAGGGAGAGTGCAGCCAGAGATGATGAGAATCAACAGGGCATGCTATTAACGGGAAAAACGGGACATGCTATTAACGGGAATAACGGGACATGCTATTAACGAGAATAACAGGACATGCTATTAACGGGAATAACGGGAGATGCTATTAACGAGAATAACGGGACATGCTATTAACGAGAATAACGGGACATGCTATTAACGAGAATAACGGGACATGCTATTAACGGGAATAACGGGACATGCTATTAACGAGAATAACGGGACATGCTATTAACGAGAATAACGGGACATGCTATTAACGGGGTGCTCAGGGAGGTGGTGCCATGCACCAGTTCAGCTATGGGTCTGATTCATCTCTCCCCAAGCCTCGCTTACTTTGGAGGAAACAGGGATGACGAGAGCTACATTAATGTGGGGGTCAGAGTTCACCACAACAGACAAACAACAGGACAGGGCAGAGATGGACAGAAGAAAGAGAAGAGAAATGCACCTGAGTTAGACAAGGTCCAGGGAAGGGAGCTGCGTGTTCTGTGGGTGGCGTGCCGGCCTGCTCGGAGCCGACAGCCAACACCTGACGAAATGAAGACGGAGATCAACTCATGGCAGAGAGGCTAGGGCGCCACCTACAGGCCTACGTCAACACATGCACCGTGTGTTTCTGCCTGTGTTTGCTCTCTGGTCCTGGAGCTCAAACACACTGCAGTTTACCTCCACTGCTAACCCAACACAGATGATGAAGGCAGTCACGCCTTCAGTAACATCGAGTTAAACACGAGTTTGTTGGAGTTAAACTCTGTACAGCAGAAGACCTCCAGGAGTAGAACTGAGCATCACAGTATTAGGTCCATGAAGAAAGATTCCTCATAATGTCACAAAGATTCATTTCATCCATAAAAACAGACAATTAGATAATAAAGCAAAAGATTATGTGCATCATATCCGAAGTGAAAGGCCATGCGTTAAATGTGTTAAATATAGCCTTTATCTAAACACAGCCTTCATTCCACAGGATGTTAGTGTTTCTAGTGGACGAGGTTAACACAGGCCTGCAGAGGAAGTAGAGAAGTGTTCATGTTGAGTGATGAGAGCACCTAAAACACAATAATCATAACTAGACGCACAAGCTGTCTACTCCATCACTCACCGGTAACCTTGACAGCGGCGTTTTGGACGGCGTGCTCTGGCCGTAGTTGGTGGGAGTGGCCGCGGTGCCCGGGGTGGTGATGGGGGACCCGGCTGGCTGTCCAGCGAAGCTCAGCGGCAGGCTGGACGGGGGGAGGGGTGGGCCGCAGGAGGCGGAGCTAGTCGGGGAGGCGGTGCCAGGCCCGGCGGGTTCTGCTGCGCCGCCGTCGGGCTGGGCGGAGGGAGGGCCCGAGCCCAGGTCCATGAAGAGGGAGCGGAGCTTCTTGTCCAGGGCGTGAATGTCATCGATTCCGGGGCCCTTGGCCTGGACGTCGGCCTCACACTCGCTGCAGTGGGCGTGGCTCTGGTTGGGCATCGTGGAGGGCTGGGGTTGGCCGTGCACCAGTGTGGGCTGGACCACGGGAATGTTGGTGGTCACCGGCTGCAGGCCGGGGTGCTGGGGCAGGGGGGCAGCTACGGCGGTGCTAGGGGTTCCGGTGGGGGCGAGCTGGGGTGTTTGGATGGCCGTGGTGGGGACCGCGGCTTGGGTGAGCTGGTTTACCATGGAAGGGATAGGGGGCTGCTCAGTGACTGGCCCAGGAAGGGAATTCACATTGTTTATGACGGAGGCAGCGTGGGAGACAGAGACTGTAGTACTGGGCACTGCAGTACTCATTGTTGCCTGAAGGGGCAGTGTAGGCTGGGGGAAAGAGGCAGCCACACTCGTAGTGACGGGAGGGGAAAGGACACTGGGCGGAACGGTCATGCCAGTCACTGTGGAGATGGAAGTCTGACTGACAGGCAGAGGAGTTTGAGAGCTGGACAGGGAGGCAGGAGGTGGTGGAGGGGAGGAGGAGGAGGAGGAGGAGGGGACAGAGAGAGGAGAGAGGCAAGCAGCGGCAGGGGGCTCAGAGACTTGTGGCGGAGGGGAGAGCACGGCTGTGGGAGGGCACGGCAGGGGGCTGGACGTAGGCAGCAGGGGCGGCTGGCAGGGGTGGAGCATAGGGGGCGCTGTACTGGGCCCAGGGTCATACTGGCTGTGACGGAGCTCAGCAAAAGCCTGCTGGAGACTGACTGCAGAGGCTGACTGAGAGAGACCCTGGCTGGGGCCAACCACTGATGCTGTACACACACACGCGCACACACACACGTACAGAGAGAGAGAGAGAGAGAGAGAGAGAGAGAGAGAGAGAGAGAGAGAGAGAGAGAGAGAGAGAGAGAGAGAGAGAGAGAGAGAGAGAGAGAGAGAGAGATGAAATAAAAGTGGCATGTAGTTCCACAACCCCACCAACATAATCCAAACAGCACTTTTCTACTTCCAGCCCTCTGCGTACATGGGGGAGGCTGCTCCAGGGGGCCCCCGGTGGTCGGGGTGGTGTTTAAGAACTGCTCCTTTAGCCTGGACTCGGGCACGGGGCTGACGATGAACCTGCGGCCTGCGGAATGTACCACCTGCATGGTGGCGCCCCCACCTGCACCTGCGCAGACAGAGAGCGCACAGCAGGGTTCACTTTCAGTGGCCGGTTTAACAAATGAACGAGACGGTGAGCTGAACGGTCAAAATGGCGAACGTGAGCTTGCAGTGTGGGCCTCTACCTGACTGAAGAGGTGTGTACACAACAGGGATCAGCTGTTCAGGGTTGATCACAGTCTGCAGGACAAGAATATGAAGGTATTTAACAGTACTCATAGATAAGCCCGTCACGCCTCAGTCATAAACCCTCCAGAACAGAAGAGCTGCCCCAGGACAGAAGCCACAGGTCACAGGGTGAACTGAACTGCGCTGTTGCTGTCAGTACCTCGCAATGGGGGTTTCAATGCGAAAGTACCAGATTGCACCTCTAACTTTTAGCAGGACATATGTAGAGCGTTAAGCTGGTGTTTGGGTTGAGGTTGTAGGTGTCACACCTGGCTCCCCTCCCTGTTGAGGCCTCTCTCATCCGCAGTCTCGATCACCTCTCGCACCTGCTCGATAAACGACTCCCGCTCACTCTCCAGAATAAACTCGCTCTCAACCTGGTGAGTTCACAGAGGAAAACCCAAGATGGACGCAAGATGTCAAACACAAATGGACGTGTGTCACAACACAAAGACCTAATGAGGTGACCGTTAAAGAGGGCATACCATCCTCAGCAAAATGTGAAATTATCCCTGCATTAGGACCTTATGAACAGTTTGTTCCCAAAGCATTTAACTATATGTATTGAGCAGTCATGAGAATGTTTTTATGCTCTACAGACTGCAAAACTCATTTTCAGACAGACATCTGACATCATCTGCTTGGTCAAGGACTGAGGAGAAAAACACAACACTTGGTAAAATCCCCAGAAACATCTGGTTAAATAAAAATTTGATTATAATAACCAATAGTTACCATAATCTGAGCAATTTCCTCTGGATTATCTCCATCCAGATCAAATTTGAAAGTCACCATTTTCCTGTTGTGTGTTTCCAGCTGACACTCAGCCACTCTGTCCCCCATGTTGGAGATCTACAAAACAAACACCGTGAGCTGCCGCAGACCTCCTGCAAAAAGAGATGCGCACGCATGACACGGTGGTGCGGAGGACGTGCGGAGGACGTGCGGAGGACGTACGTTGAGGACGTTGAGCTTAGCTTTGCTGGTCTTGTCGTGGCGTGAGCGGCTGCGGACAGATCTGCGCTGGTGCCGTTTGGGCGGGCGGCCTTCGTGCTTGCCTCCTGCCACGCCCTCGTTCCCATCACTCAAGCCAGATGCCACGTCCGATTGGCTGCTGTGGACGACATTTCCCATAAGTGGTACTCTGTCATCGGTGTGACTTCACAGTTACACCAAAGACATACAACGAGGGTCTAAAGCAGTGCTTCTTAAATAGTGGGGCGCGCCCTCCTGGGGGGGCGCAGTGCAGTGACTGGGGGGGCGCGCATATGACCTACTTGACGCATCGCGAGCGGCGCGAGGGTCCGCGCGGCGAAAATGACGTAATCGCAGTGGGCAGGGGCTTGCGCGCTGTCGATTTGCGAGGTCGTGCACCTCTCGTATTTGTAACTTCGCACGCGTCGCGCCTCAGCGCAATGAACAAAGTCATGTTTGCAGGGTTCATTACAAGGTGGAATTCAAGCACTTGTACGTCACTTTAAAGGTCCATTTCAATATTTCCCAGCACGTTAAACTTAATTAAGTTAAATATTTATACATATAGCCTACTCGAAATGATTTGAAATAATTCGCTTTTAATCACATTATTTAATGGTTGTTTATTTTCAAAACGCCCAATCTTAACGTCTTCACGTTCTCTCATGTTTCATCCTGGAATTACAAGAGGCTCGTATTTGTTAACGTAATACAAGAGAACTGTTCAGTCAGACAGATATTTGTTGTGAAACGAAGTAGTTACAATTTCAAGTATTTTCAAGTACTTTAGCCTAAATTCCAGCACTTTTCAAACCTGAAACACAAAGCAACATTAAAATTCGTCAGGTAAATGTTCATTCCCCTGTTTTTGAGGGGTGTTTCAAACCCCGCTTCGAAAAGCTGTGCACTGCAAAACGGGCTCATTGTAGCCATTAGTTGACTAATTTTGATAAAAGTGGGGAAAAAAAGGAAAAAAAAAAAACAGCACAAATTGTTGTATTGCATGTTTTGTAGGTTAAAGTGTGAATATATTGTGCTCCTGAATTAATGTTGCTGATCAAGTTGGATTTATTATTATTTATTGATTTTATTTAATTTCATTTTTCAGTATAAAATGCCAGTCAGTTCAAAAATGTTTCTAGTTAAATAGGCATCTTTTTCCATTTCATTTATTTCTTCAGTGTTAATAAGGACCTTATTAAGGTGTACTTATAACAATTTTATAGATAAATGATACTACAGTGTGCGTATAAAAACACATTTTTATCCCATTTTGTCATGTATGGGGTTTATACGCCCACAGAATTTATAGTCGCGGCAGAGAGTAGTGACCAGGGTGGTGGTGGAGTAAGTGTGTGTGTGTGTACGTCTCTTTTTTTGGGGGGGGGGGGCCAAAGTGTTTTCTTCTTCCTGGGGGGGGGGGGGGGGGGGGGGGGGGCTTAACAGAAAATAATTGAGAATCACTGGTCTAAAGGAAGCAGTAGGAAACTCACCTTTCTACAGCGCATGGCACTGCTGGGGCCTGGAGCTGCATGGAGTCTGTCGTGTGAGATCCCGTTAGGGACGTCTGCAACAGTGACGACAGAACTCGATAAGAACGAAGGACTCCAGATGAGATTAGGAAGTACAAAGAGGAGAGAGAAACGTGAAAACGCGAGACTGATGAAGTGATGCAGTGGGAGAGACGCCAAATCTCTGGAGGCCCGTTCAGCTCCCCACAAGAAAGAAAAGGACTGGGGGACAAAACCACAGGCAGCCGTTTCTCTCACACACAAATGAATGAGCATGAAATGAATAAACAAACAACAAAACCCCTCTCAAAACAGCATTCCACCCAGTCTGGGCTTGATGGGGGTGGTGGGGTTCTATAGGTACCTGAGTCGGGGAGTCTGAGGCCAGGCCGGCCTGCTCGGGAGGGGTGGGGGCGGCGGTCACCCTGACGGTTGGCAAGGCACTGGCTAGCAGCAGAGCAGGAGCCATGGCTCGGGGGTGCGATGGCACGGTGACTGGCTTCTGCCTCTGGGTCACCGGCATGGGCACCGGGGGCAGTGACGTGGGGACCATGGAGAGAAGGCTGGGTGAGCAAGGCGGGGGAGCCTTGTTGTGGGGCTGGGAGAGACAGGAGATGGGGGGGCGGAGTCAGGCTGATGGCTGGGAAGATGAAGGCAACGGGTTGCCATGGAGAGGCTGGGCCAGTGAGGGGAATGGAGACCACGATGCCAAAATTTCCAATTAAGGCATTAACCACAAAAACAAAACAAGCAACCGAAAAAAAAAAAAAAAACACACACCACCACACTCACACAACCAAAAGTGGCAACATGCCAGAAAATATACATGGAAGATACCATGCCTTAACAGAGGATTATATTTACAAAGGGTTTTCACCACAAACACGCAAGACCAACTGAACCCAAACACAGTTCAGATCCTGTATAGTGGCATGCCATGAGTGCTAAATCAGACCAGCACGTTCACACTCCAGTCCTAGCAACCGAGTGATAGCAAAACAACACACAAACCACAAATAACGCACAAACCATACCAAAGACATTACACACAAACACCAGTCCACAAAGGCAGAGTGGGTAGTGGCACCAATGAGCTGCACATGTGTGCAAATATACTAGCACATAGTGCTGAAGGGAAGGGTTGTGGAAAGAGGAGCGCCTCCTGCAGGGGGGTGTGTGTAACTGCACCAGAACAAGCTGGGCGGCCTGGTAGAAGAAGGGCAGGAGTTCTGCACTGTGGCGGAGAAGTCTGCTGGCTAGCACGCCAAACACATGCACACTCAGACATGTGCACACAGCAGGCTACAAGACGGAACAGCGCAAGACACGGGAGAAGGAGACAGACAAGCACAGAACAGCGCGAGACACGGGAGACAGAGAGCATCTTCCAGCTTCATTTTGAGAAGAGTGAGAGGAAAGACAAGAGAGGAACGAAGGACCTTCAGAGAATAACACTGTGAAAGTGGTATACAGTTCGGTCAGTGTTTCAGAGTAGCTACTATGGATTGGTAAGACTACCAAGTATCCATAATTTGCCAAATTTGCCAAACAGACTCCCAAAGTTATCATCCTTCTAATAGACGTCAGTCATACTATACCACAAATGAATATTCAGCTCCAAGTCTGTGTGGTGCTTGAATTGTCTTGTTGTAAGACCAGGCTCCAGTGTTTATAAAGTCTGCTCTTTAAGACCTGGGCACGGGAAGCCCACCTGTACCTCTGGGAAGGGTGTGCGCATAAGACCACTAAACTGTAGATTGGGTGTGTGTGTGTGTTTACATGTGTTACCGGAGCAGCTGCAGTCCCTGGTTGGGTGTGGGTCTGAGCGATGCTCTGCAGGGCAGCACTGGCAGGTGGAGGCGGCAGGTGGGGCTGGTGGAGAGAGGCACTGGGCTGGGTGGAGGAGCCCAGAGGAACCTGCGGTGGCACCACCTGCAGACACACATAAGATACACTCACTGTCCCACTGCTGGACACTCACTGTCCCACTGCTGGACACTCACTGTCTCACTGCTGGACACTCACTGTCCCACTGCTGGACACTCACTGTCCCACTGCTGGACTCTTTTAGGCTGTATAGCCATAACAAAAGCTCACCACACCACTGCCTTTAAGCAGCTCATCCACCTCTAAGCTATACGATTCCTCACTGACTCATGAATAAACCCAACTGGACCTGATCCAGAACCAGAACCAGCTGGCAGAGCTCGCCTGGCACACACCCACAGCCTTAGCAGACTTACCTCCGCAAGCCAAAAAGATCCATATCTTTACTTTCTTTTGTGAAGACTGCAAAGTCTTAACTACACGTGTGTGACGGGTTATAACGCATTAAGGAGATGGACTGAAAAGCAAGGCCATGACTGTCTGAGCAGAGAGAGAGAGAGAGAGAGAGAGAGAGAGAGAGAGAGGGGGAGAGTGTGTGGAGGGAATGGGGGTGTGTCTCTACCTGCGCGGGGAGGGCTGGGACGTAGTAAACTCCATACTACAAGAAACAAATACAACACAGCATGAGAGAGGGAGTCACTGCTTTGGTCCACAGCTTTCACACGCAGGAGAGAACGAAGAGTGAGCAAAATAACTAAAGAGGAAACCGTGAACACAATCGCTTTGACTCCGCCCACAACGACCCACTGATGAGCGCAGAGGAGGTGGGGAGGAGTTGGGGGGTGTCAGTCAAAAGTGTGGATGGGAGATGACTGCATACCTGAGGGTTCATGGGGTCGGTCCAGGCTACAGACTGGGCGCTGCTGGGAACCAGTGGAACAGAGGCACTGGAGTGGGATGCAGGCACCTGTTGCAGTATTGGCAGAAAGGATGGAGAAGGAGGGAGAGGGAGGGAGGGAGAGAGAGAGAGAGAGAGAGAGAGAGAGAGAGAGAGAGAGAGAGAGAGAGAGAGAGAGAGAGAGAGAGAATGGGATGTGGGAGAAGAGGGAGAGAGGAAAGGTAGCAATGGAAAGAGATATGAACAAAAGGAGGAGGGGAAAAAAGTCAGATGAATTCATCACACCAGATGATCAGATTTCTGATATCAGCCGTGCATACACAAAGGATGAACCATCTGAGTACGACGTGACTCAGATCAACCCCTCACGCTTTGTGTATGCCTCTCTCTCTCTCTCTCTCTCTCTCTCTCTCTCTCTCTCTCTCTCTCTCTCTCTCTCACACACACACACACACACACACACACACATGTTAGTTGGGGCGTGAGTGGGCTTCATGCGCGTGGAGCTCTACATGATTGGTAACATATTGGTGGCTGATCACAGTACAGTGGGAAGCAGGCTGAGTCAAAAACTAAAATGACAACAAAGACAGAAAAACCTCATCCTGGAGTACAACAGGATTTAGCATCGCCAAATTATACACTCGGTCTCTAACAGAACCTCATGACAGAATCAACCCTTAGAAAGCTGTCAGCAAGTGTGCTTGTGGCTCCGCCCCCCTCCTGGAGAGAGCAACACACAAGTACAGTTGCACTGGGAAGATCACTTCACTTCGGCTCTGAGGACTCGTATTACAGAGCCATTTGTTATAATTGGGAGACAGCAAGAAAAACACACCCCCAGCAGGAAAGATGAACGAAGCAGAGAATGAGATAAAAAGAACAAAAGGTTGGTGAAGAGAGAGAGAGAATAGCGACAGAAAGGCAGAGGGGAGGAAAGAGAGGGAAGGAGAGAGGGAGCGAGGGACAACTGCAGATTGGTGGTCAGATTTCTAAGGGTTAAATAAATGATCAACTCATCCTGAACAGAAGGCTAAACCATTTAGGCACAAATTACACCAGCACACGTCTTTACAATGCTGAGTCATGATAAGCGTTCTTAATAAAGACGCCGCAGGAAAACAAACTGACCAGTTTAACCAAATCCAGCCATCTGTGACATGAGACCAGCGCTATAAAATCAGGAGTTAATATGAAAACAACAAAAAATAAAGAAAAAAATGCTGAGATGAAGCATCTGTATTACAAGCGCGTAAAGTGAACACACATGGGTAAACCTGCCCAAACCCTCTTTGTGTTGTATGTTTGTGTGTTTGGATATACAAATCCTCCATTTGGACCAGTCATCACACCCACACCCCCCCTTTTTTTACAGAAACGTCAAATTTGTAACCCAAATCAAAAGTCAAACAGCTACCAGATTGTGCTTTTGCTATAACGTTTTAAAATATCGAATTAATAACGGGTCCGTTAGACTTTGGATTTGTATATTAAGGATAAAGATATACAGAGCATGTTTACACTATATATCAATCCAAACACTCAATCATATTTTCTCATATGACCATACACACAAAACACTACTTACTTACAAAGGACTTCAAAGAAATCAAATGTACAAAAGAACTCTCACAACTGACTCATTAAATAAAAATAATTATAATAATAAAAAAGAAACAAAGAAAGAAAAAGACATAAAATGAAACAAATTCCTCAAAAGACAAAGGGACGGCAGGTTTACGTGTGCTCCAAGACCCCCGTGAAGCCTTCATCTACGAGTGGCTGGAGAGGGTTAAAACTACACCCACAGGACAAAATGAATTAGAATTTATAGGAGGAATAGTGTGGGTGGGAAGGGGAGGGGCTTAGAGCGGGTGGATGTAATCACCAAAGTAGAGCCCTGCAGAGCCAGGGCGGACTCTTGGTAGGAGGGGTCGGCCTGCACGGGCATTTGCCTGGCCCAGGCACCGTGGAGCACGCCGATGTGGGAGCCGAGCGTGGCGGGCACCTCAGAGGGTGGCACGAACAGAAACGTCTGCTGGCTGGGTGGGTGTCCGTCGCAGGCGGTGCTGCCCCCGTCCAGGGCGTAATACGAGGTCTGCGGGATGGACTGGGCGGCCGAGGTGTCCAGGGAGGAGCGTCCGGGGTGAGGGGGTGGTGAGTGGAACTCTCCGGCATCCGAAGAGGTCATGGAGTCGCTGGAGGGTTCTGGGCTGCGGTCTTTGGGCCCATGCAGCAGCAGACTGCCGGGCGGGAGGGGCATCTCTGGGCTGGCGTAGCTGCTGTACTCCTCGGTGACGGGCTGCAGACGGCCGCAGGGGCCGGGGCTCCCGCCCGACTCCTCCAGGTTGAGGTCCATGGAGCCCCGCCGTGCACGGTACAGCCGGGAAGCCAGCGCGCCCGGGTCCACCTGCAGCCCGTGTGCGTGGAAGTCAAAGGCACCAGAGGGTTCGAGGGCGGCGTGGGCCAGCACGGGCGGGGCCGAGTGGGGGAACGGGGAGTGCGGCTGGTAGCAGGGCTCAGTCGCCGACTGAGGGGCGGAGGCAGGTGTAGCCACGCCCCCCGGTGAGAGCTGGGAGGCAGGGCTGTGGGTCAGGTGGATGTGGTGCGGGTGCAGGTAAGTTGGGCCAGCCTGTGGGGGCTCGAAGGTCAGACCGGCGGCGGCCGCCGCCGCCTGCATCTGCTGGTGGAAAGTGATCTGACTGAGCTGATGGGCCGTCATAGGGTAGCCGCCATACGCCATGGCCTCAAAGTGGTCCAGCAGAGCGCTCTGGTTGAGGCTCAGTCTACGCACGGCCTCCTCCTGCTCTGCGCGCAGGTCCTTGTAGGTGTATGCCGGCTCAGGCGGGGCCTGCAGGTGCATGGGCTCCGCCGGTCTCTGCGTGACCACAGCGGGGAGCAAGAACCGCGGTGCCTCCGCTCCCAGGCCCAGGGCCTCCAGGCCGGAGAACGGGGGGAATCCACTGCCATAGCTGCGGTAGGCCGGCTGGAAGTGCCGCGTGTGGGCTTCCAAGATGGAGGTGCTCTTCCGGCGCTGGACGTTGAAGCCCTTGGGCGGGCAGGACGGTGGGGGGGAGAAGGAGACGGGCCGCTCTGGGATGGCGGGGAAAAAGAGCGGGGGCTCGGGCTGCACGGAGCCCCCTCCACCAGCGTACGGCTGACTCACTGAGTGCGGCTGCAGCGACAATAACACACGGCAACTTCGTCAGGGAGCAGAAAAGGGCAGAAACAGCAAGAGAGTGGAAAAAAATACCATCAGACAGCAGACAGAGAGAGAGAGAGAGAGAGAGAGAGAGAGAAAGAGGGGAGAGAGACAGACAGACAGAGAGAGAGGGGAGAGAGACAGACAGAGAGGGGGGAGAGAGAGGGAGGAGAGAGAGACAGAGAAAGGGGGAGAGAGAAAGAAAGAGAGAGGAAAGAGGAAGAGAGGGAAGAGGGGTATATGGAGAGTTCATTACATCAGCAGTGTTCATCACAAGGCAAAGAAATTCCAACAGGATGAAATAAGTGGGTTTTCTGAACGTATCCAGATAAAGGCACGTACAGACGTGGGAGTGGCGCGGTGCTGGCGTGGAATTAAATACGGACATGGCAAAGGTTGCACAGCTCAGCCTGACTGCTGGTGCTCCCCTGATAACAGAGGAGAGAACACGCGTGGCCATGCGCAGGGGGCACAGCAGTCAGACCTGGTTAGGAGAGGACAGCATGCCACCTTGCGCTGTGTATTTAATGTGAGCACAGGGCACCTGCTGGGCTGGCCAAGGAAACACGAGGCGCACAAGCATCTGAAACAGGCCGACAGAGAACGCCTCCCTCTGCCCCGAGACCCGGCTACACACTCCTGACATTCTACGGGTTTGATGCACGGTCAACTGGCTGTACGTTACTCAGAACCTCTCAGCTTTTGCTCAACAAAGCTCATCATTCTCTGACAAATCTGGAGTATTAGGAAATCATTCTGAGACTTCTGAGAGACTCCTTGCTAGCCAGCACATTCTGGTTCTAATAAGAACGGACTACCAGGCACGGACTCAGATTCAGCGTAAGACTAACAAAAACAGTTTTGCATTGCATGGGAACCTAAACTGATTACAGTAAATCTCATAACTGACATACAAGCATAATTATCATAAGCTAGACTATAAAATTTCTGCTTTTGCTGTCATCATTTCAATAACTCATCATTTAAATAATTCATTTAATAATTCACCTATTCCTTTGTGATGGTCTGAGTAAGAACAAAATCTTGAAGGCTGTGTTTTTTGCCTCTCCCCTGTGAGTTTCAGATAAGAGTGGCCGCATGTCCTGCCCAGGCCCGCCCAGCAGGGGGCACCTGCGTCACCCAGAGACACTAACATACAGGGCTGGCAAAGAGCGCTGGTAGGCTGGCACGGCGGCGGGGCGGGGCCGAGTGCAGGGGCAGCACACACTCCAGGGCCCTGGAGAGACGGCTGGCAAACGTCTCCCCATCTGGCTTCCTCGGGCGGGGCGAGGACGGGGCGGATGGCATCGGAGGAGGGGTGGAGGGTGGCTTGGGAGGGCATGATGGAGGAGGGGTGGAGGCAAAGAAGGGCACGCAAACGGACATGCTACGACCGCGGTGGGCGGGGGGAGGTGGAGGTGGCTGCAGGGTGAAGGAAGGGAACAGAAACGTAAACACAGCTGCTCACAACTAACGCAACGAGTCAAAAAGCATAGACAAAGAAAAAATACAACCGAGACGCAACAGCTGATAATTAAATGTCAACACCTAAGGAAACAAACCTCGCATATGAAGTGTGCAAGTAAGAGAGAAGCGGCGCACGCCCGACTTTTCACACATAAACATTTTTTCACCTCTGGTACCGGGCCACGCTGCTCTTCACAGTTTTAAATGGGGCTCTTGCACATCTGCTACAGGCTGTCGGTTCATTAACAAGCCCTTCATTAGTGAGATTAGGGAACACCTGGGGCAGCTGGGCTCCATGCAGCTCTTAGAGACTCCAGAGGTACTTTGGGTGAAATCAGTTGGCTCATCAAGGCTCATAAATCAAATCACTGGGTTAAGATGGGGAACCGTTAACCTGTCCTTTACAGCAAAGTTAGAAATGAAATGCCTCCAATTGCTCATCCTACAAAAATTAGGTATTTGTATAAAGGACAAAGTGAGTTCAACCTTTCTGACAATCTGATTTGGTGCAACAGTCATAACGCAAGGTATGTAGACAATTTTCTTCAGATTAATTTTCAGCAGGTTTATAAAAGATAAAGGGTTAAAGTTTTTTTAATAAATGAAATATGTAATTCAAAACATATGGAATGGTGTTAAATACTTTGGTCAGTATTTGTAAAAACACCCATAGGGACTAGGTCCCCAAAATAAATTGAAGGTATTTTATAGAACATAAAGTGGAATTAGAAAGAACCATTTATGATGATTTACAAAAGTGCATTTGTACAACAAATAAAATAAAACATTGGGGGAAAAATGAATACAATTGAGAAACAGATGAAAATCATAAGGAATCAGTGTTGTAGTGACTAGCACAAACCTGTCCTCTGTGAGATTAGCCCAAACCCTCTCAGTTAAACCAAACAATCAAGCCGAGATGTGCAGAGGGCTCAATCAAGCTTTCATCAGTAAAACCTTTATTTACTTAAACTTCTGAACCTTGTGAGTTTTTAAGTAAACGAAAAGCTAAAGCATCCAGCATCTGAATTCTTTTATATGGAAAACTGATGATCAATTATAATTATGAACGACAAAACCATCGGAGAATCTGAGAAGGATGCTGAATTGTCCCAGAGGCAAGGAGAACACCCAGATTCTGTTTAGTTCAAAGAGGATATGTGCCTTCACTTCTCTAAACATATGTGTGAGAGAGAGAGAGAGAGAGAGAGAGAGAGACCTCCACCCCTACCCCCCTGTACGGGAGTCCCAGACTGGGCCCAGAGGAGGCGGGGAGGTGATCAGAGTACAGCACTTCTGTATGCCTTACAAAACATAAATCAATTCAGAACAAAAAAATCACCAAGTGCCCGTGCAACATATGAAGGAACTCAAATAACATGGTGGACAGGAACGTGGGTGGGTGTGGGGGTGTTGCGCGAGTGTGTGTGATTTGAGAGATATGCAGTTTTTATGGTCGAGACAGAGAGGAAGATGGGAGAGAAGAGAAAGAGAGAGATGGAGGAGGGAGAGGATTGACCACTTAAAGGGACTTTAAAAGGAGTTTATGGCTTGTCAGCTGCCTTTCTCTCCTGATCATGCAGCAGTCCTTAACAGCATCAACCAGGAAAACAGGTTAAGACATGCAACCCCAAACACACAAATTCCACAATACGGTCAAGCACTATTTTCAGGTAAATATCAGAAATAAAAGAATGCCAAACACTTCTAATCTTTAGACTGGAATCTTTAGACCTGTGTGGCTTTCATACCTGTAAAGTGCCTGAAAACTCTAGCTTGATTGTAGCCTTCACTACGGATCACTACATTTGGATCAGCTGTATCCAGCTACCAATTTCTTCATCATTTTAAACACAAATCAACTATTTTCATTGTACACTCCAGAATCTGAAGCAAACGCACCACTGTAATTACAGTGTTAGTATATGAATGCATATAAATGCACTGATGCTACAGCTGGTGGCCTGTGCTAAACCCCACTACCAAACTCCAGTTCTGGAACCTAGTGTGTGCTGCTGAGAGAGCGCCCCCTGCAGGCTGACTATGCTCCTATACATGGTGGGTGAGCTCTTGTTGTGGGACCTACCACGGGCTGTTGGGGGAAGGCCGGGAGCTGCTGGGCTGGGGGGGCAGAGGTGTAGCCAGGCTGCTGCTGAGATGCTGGGGGAGAGTTGAAAGACATGGTGTGCTGGCCCAGGGACGTCTCTGAGAACACAGACGAGCCCTGTCCACCGTCCACGCCTTCCGCTACAGAGGGGGAACAGAACGGTTGTGACCCGGTTGTGACCCTGCGAGAGTGCCAAGGGTGTCGGGCAGCGTACGTACAGGCGACGGAGACTCCTTGCTGGTACTGCAGATGTTGGTGCTGATCCGGTTCTGGCTCCTCCTGCTCAGGAGGCTGACCTGGACCGGCTCCCGGGGTACCCGGATGTCCGAGCTGCGTGGCCTTCTGGGTGTCGCTGGGCGGTTGCTGGTGCTGTTCGACCTCCTGTTTGCGTTTCTCCTGCTCCTCTCGCACAAGCTGTCGCTGCTCCCTCTTCCTGCAGATCAGCGACACACGGTCCTTGATGGCCTTGGCCATGGTTTTGTGGTCGGCCTCGCACACGTACCCAGACTCCACCTGCAGGGCCAGAAGAACACATCAGCGTCCCCTCACCATCACCGCACGCCAGGCTCACACTCAGAAACCCACCATTTCTTGGGCCACGTCTTCGGGGACATCCTTATTGAGGTCAAAGGTGAACTCGATGGCTTCGTTGTCTTTGTATTTGCCTTTCAGCTTCTTGGCATCTTCGATACGCAGCCAGAGCTTGATGGCGATCATCTCCCCATCATCTTCCTCAGCTAGCTCCACTCGTACCCCTGTTTCCTCCTGGAAGAAGGCATGGTTCAAAAGGACCTTGATGGCGTATCTATGATGAACAGAAAGACAACAGGAAAAGACACTGAAGAAGGACCCAGGACAAACATGGCACATAATGGCATAAGAGTTCAACCAAATAGTTTGAACAAAGCCAGATTCATATGGGTGTAGAAAAAGAAGAGGATTAAATCAATTATGCACAAATAAAATAAGATCATAATTCAGCACATACGAGTGCAGTGCCAATTACAGTCATGTCTTTAATTGGCGCCATGATCACAATGTCGTTAAATGACTTTGAATGGCAAGAACAGCCTGAGCTAACACTGCACATGCTAAACAAACCATCTCCCAACCTTGAGTGCCTTAAATTAAATCAGCACAGCACCTGAGCGCCATCCTCTACAACACACAACCCAATCCGTCAAAGCACTACACAACGCCAGCTATTGCCAATCAGCACCAATTCAATCCAGCAGTGCCTAATGAGCATGAATGACTTTAATAGGGAGCTTAAGGGGGGGGGGGGGGTGAAAAGGTTCTGGCAGCACATATAGAAGAGAGCAGAGTCCCTCCAACAGAGATTTTTTTCTGAAACAACAGCCTAACTTGGGCAGTCTCTCTCAGGATAATTCACACTCTTCACTGCCTACGTGTTCACTTGTCTCAGGTTTCCTGAGAGAAATCCAGTTCACTGAGTAACAAAAGATAAAACATTACGTTTGAGAAGCAGAAACTTAATTAAAAGACAAGTATGTCCATGGAAACCCAAAGCTGCCCTATACTCTGTGAGATTAGCTCTTCCTGTGCATTAGCTCTTCCAGGGTCATATTAGTAAATTCATCTTGCACCACACACACACACACACACACACACACACACACACACACACACACACACACACACACACACACACACACACACACACACACAGCTGCGGGCATTTCACTATAAAATTATTTTGATAATGATAATTATATCGATATAACGTTGACTCGATAGAAATATAAGACGCATTCGATATAAATCGATAAAATTAAATTCCTGCCATGTTTTGACAGACAACATGAATAGCCAATGACAATAGTGCCACCCAGACCAATCATGAGAATGAACTAGAGTTCCAGCCATTTCAGGGTTGGTTGAAGCACACAGCACTGAATGTAGGAGTGGTGGCGGCTTAGTGCATGTGCTAATAAATAAATATGCAAAGCAAGTTAATCAAAATGACGATGTGTGCACTACATTTCTGAAGTGCACTACAAATTCAGAAACGCTGCAAATCCAGCCACAACACAACAGTTTTTCTGGATGAATGCTTTTATGAAGGCACTCCGTAGGTTTTTAGCCATAAACAACTATTGTGTTATACAGTTTCTCATTATGTTGAACGGGACTTAAGTAGTAAAGCTCTTCAGATGTAGCAGCTGTATTAATTAAACTAGCTAGCTATTTAAATAGAAACCATGTTGTATTAAATGGGATTTTAAGCCTTAGTTTCTGTCTAAATACCTTGCTAGTTTGCTACATTTAAAGAGCATTTAGCTTACATGTGAAAAAGTGATAAGCGATTTTATCACAGGTAAGAAAAATTATGCAATGTTTCAAAACGATTCCACAAAATAGCCTAAACATAACCTGGTAAGACGAAGGGAATAACACAGTAGGTTTTTAACTAGATACTAGAGTTGTGTTATACAGGATCTCATTACGTAGAAAGGGACTGAATTAGTAAAGGTCTTTAAATGTAGATTGCTAGGTAATTAAGCCTGAAAAACTGTATGCCTTAATTTTTGTCTAAATATATAGCTAGCTACATTTAAAGACCTTTACCCTTAGTTTTTTTTGTCTAAACAGCTAGTTATCTATCTAGCTACATTTATAGAGCTTTAGAAATTCAGTCCAGTTGTGCTGAATTCCGACTCCTCCGTAGAATCAGACTCCCCTCATTTGCAAGCACATAAAGACGCTACAGATGATATTCGAGCTAAAATTAAACTCTCCATTAAAAAGGTTAATATTAAAAGGGATATATTATTAGACACTTAAAACACGTCTCTACGTTCAACAAGTGTGTATGTGGAATAGCCTACGCATCCAGATAAGTTACCAAAATAATTTTTAAAAGACATTAACCAGACATTTCAGTCCTGTGAGTTACAGTGATTATAACGTAGTTTATTGAGCACTCTAGTTTTGTTTTGCTATGATGAACAATTAAAGATTATGCTTTATTTATGCATACAAACAGTGGAAATCGCGAATAGGATCTGTAGCGTTTTAATATGTGTGCAAACGAGGGGAGTCGGATTCTGCAGAGATGTCGGAACAGCGGCATTCAACGTAATGAGAGACTGTATGTAAAGGCATTTATGATTCACTCTCTGTGACGCTCAGACTCTGAAATTTTGTTAATTCCCTTATCCGTGTTTCTGCCCCTCAGTTACAACTTTTCTTCTTCAGTTACAACTCTTATTACATTTGGAACTCTTTCCTGACACCCGTGTGTTGTGAACAGTGTTGGGAACGTTACTTTAAAAAAGTAATTAGTTATAGTTACTCACTACTTGTTCAGAAAAGTAACTGAGTTAGTAACTGAATTACTCTATAATAAAAGTAACTCGTTACCAGGGAAAGTAACTATTTGCGTTACAGTTAAAAAAAGGTTATATGCCAATTAATTAAGTTTTTTTTTAAGCAGTTTTCACAGTCAGTTGAAATGAGTAGATCAGAAAATTGTTTAACTTTTGATATTTATTGCACATCCACAGACTAGTGCAGGATAAAATCCTTTAAAATCCCAAATCTTTGGAAAAAAAAGCAAAAGTAAACAGTTACACTATATAAAGTGCATTTACATCTATGAAATTAAATTAAATTCTCTCAACCTGAGACAACTGGTTTGTTTACAACAGAAGTAAACTTAACAATAAAACCTCTATCCTTAATTAAATAAATCAAATACCCAGTCTGGTAGACATTCAGGAACTTCAAGTATTTCCTTAAATAATGCTTAAATAATGTTTATATCGCCTTGAAAGTTCTAGTTTTCTTCGGCTTGCACCTGACGCCATTTCTGTCTCTTCTCCGTTTGTGTCGTGTCACTCGCGTGCTTCGGCGCGCGTGTAAAAACACTGGCTCTGATTGGCTATCATAACGCTGCCTTAGCCAATCGATTACTGACTTGTTAAGTTAAACAGGTGTTACACCGAGAACTGTGACCTATCAGGATCTGTTACTCCTCACTAGTCTGGGCAGCGGTCCGCTCGCATTACTGTTAGTATATCAATATATAGTAACGCACCGCTTTTAATGACCAGTAACGTCAACGGCGTTGTAACGACAGGAAAAGTAACTAATTATATTATCCCGTTACTGACAAAATGACGACGTTACCTAACGCCGTTATTTTTAACGGCGTTATTCGCAACACTGGTTGTGAATCTGTTTAACACACTGCGGACTGAACAAATTTATAATGTTGTTTATGAACCCTGGTGGCTATGATCTGTGTCTGAAGATGATATCAAAACCTTTACACTGTACAACAACTCTGCAGGTTGTAGCCAGAATCAAGAGTTGTGATATATAATTGGTTGTGTTCATTTCTCACTTAAAGTATGAAGGAAATGGTGATTTGATTTATATCATGATATATATCGATATCGTGAAAAAAGTTATCGTGATAAGATTTTTTTCCTCATATCGCCCAGATCTAACCTTATTCCTGGAAAATGCTGAAGCAGAGTGAAATTAGGCAGCATGAAATGGGTTGTTTATTAGTTCGTAGAGCTGGTTATTAGAACATGGAGCTGGTGATTAGTATGTAGAGCTGGTATCGTTATGTGCAGTGTTATGCCCTTGGAATCATGCAGAGACATAAATGGAGGAATTTTCTTGAAATGAGTAAATGTTAGATATGAAAGCAAGTGCTGTAAACAATAGATGAGGGGAGCAGGTACCAGGAACATGGAGAGGGCAGACGAGATAAACCTGGTGGTACCTGTACTGTGCTAGTGTGTAGGGTTCACTGAGCGGAAGGGTATCTACTGGCTCTGGGGCCAATCCATAGCACACCATTAAAGAGATGTCTTAGTGCACCAGTACAACTGGGGCAATTTAAATAAAAGGTGCGTGCGTGTGTGTGTGTGTGTGTGTGTGTGTGTGTGTGTGTGTGTGTGTGTGTGTGTGTGTGTGTGTGTGTGAGAAAGAGAGAATTTCTTACCTTTCATCTTTGTTCTGTCGAATACAACCCTCGATAATCTCTTTCACTTCCGGGATGGCTACCTTATCAAAGCTACCAGGTTTCACTCCCTGCAGAGAAAAGAATTATGAAAACACTGCTATACCAATGCATTAACTTCAGCCAAAAACTCCATATTAGATTTCCAACAGCAGCAGGCTGAAGTGTTCAAGCAGGTCCGGGGCTATAAGGCTTCCACTTCCCTCAGACTTTATTGCATCTATTTAAAGAGTAGTCTGACCTTTTCTGGAAGGGCCCCTGTGACAAGCAGCACAATTTACTGAGATGAAGGGCATCAGAAGTCACTCACACACACAGGTGTGTCTGCAGAACCTATCCGGTACACCTCTCTATTCCTGCTGGCATCTAATTCCATAGACAGGGCAAAAGACAATCTATCTGAATGATGTGACGAGTGCACCACCAGATTGTGGCAGTGATTAACACGCGGTAACAAAAGACGTTAGAAGAGCAACTGAATGATGCAATTATCACCTATTAAAGTCTTCCAAGCTTATGATGATTCTCATCACAATTCACTGTCAGCACATGCTGGGATTTGAACAGTAACGTATGTTTATAAGGCTGTCAAGAGTGTCAGCCACTACTCCCTCCTACCATGAGCACTACAGGCACTACCACACAGCAGAAGTGACTCAACAGCTCGTGTAGTTTAAAGTTTCATAGGTCCGACTCCTGTAACATGAGACTAATAACGCACTGAAACAGCAGAGTCTATGAAAATACTCTGCCATTTTAGCTTTTTCAATAGATAAGATATCAGCCCTGTGTTAAGTGCTCTTCAGACCACAACAGGCAGCGTGTGTTCTCGGTATTAAGTCATGTGTTCTAAGCAACGCCCAGATACAGGTGTGAAATTCAATCAGTATGAGAATATGCTGACTAGACCCTGGCAGTGGCTGTGAATGAGTGACATCAGAAAAAAAAACTTGCTCAACCTAAAGAAACAAAAGACTGGTGTATTTGTTCTTCTGTACAACTGCTTTAAAGTCCTGACCTCATCTTGGGATGTCAAAAAACAATACACGCATTGAACTATAAGGAGCAATCACTCATGCAGGAAAGTGAAGGAAACAGAGTCCGTTTAGAGACCCGTATGTCATCCACAGCAGGGAAATCACCACAAAGACCCACCAAGCAGTAACAAGGATAAGCTCACAGAATCCCCCCACCCTCAAAACTCTCTCAGGAACAAGATACAAGAAAAAAATCTCAGCAAACGTTTTCTTTGCCATACTGATATGCAGTGGCAGAGACACGAGAGATGTCTCCAAACAAATTCAAAACAAAGCAACCAGGTAACGTCAGGACGTGAAAGCAGCAGTCTGAAAGGGGAGGGGGAGGGAGGGAGAGATCTGAGGGACTTACCAGAGATATGCGGGTGTGCCGAGTGCTCCGGGCTACATGTTGCCTCTGCCTGGGGCCTGGCGCACTATTTACCAGTACTAACCCCCCCCCCCCCCCACCAGAGCCCCCTCCTAGATCCCCCCCCCCCCCCCCATCTGTATTCACCCTTTATGTAACGCCCGTCCCCTCCAAGAGATTCCATTTCCAAACAAAGTTAGAGGCAAGGTAGAGGGTCTAATGCAATTAAGTCAGAAAGGCACAGTGCTGCAGAGATTAAAAGGGGCTCATTACAGCTGCTTCCAGAGAATGGGTCTCTTTGAGCCGGACATTTGTTGCCTCCCACCCTTTCAGCGGGCCACAAAAGAGGAACAATTAGAGGTAATCATTTTGTACTAGCTCTGAAAGCCAAGGGAAGAAGTAGAGCTTGGAGGAGATTCAGAATGACTGCGAGGTAGTGGGTGATAAAAGCACAAGTAATTGCGAGCTTCAGAGGTCTCCCATATCCACAAGCGATGCACAAAGAATTATGCAGCCCATCTAAGTATTTCATTTTCTGGTCTGGTTTGTTCAGTGGCACGTAGTGTAACAGCATGTGAGGATCCGGAGGATGAAGCTGTCTGTGTGAGAACGGCGAGGCCCTAAAACAAGATGAACATTATCCTCAAACATCTGAGCCCAGATCACTGAAGCTGTATACAGCTCACTAAGAGGACTGCTTCCCCGTCACATTCTGGCACCACACAGTCATCTGTTAATTTTGCATGAACATGTTTTACTCATTAGTATCATAAATGCATTTTAAAATCTAATGACGCATAAAACAAAATGCTGCAGATTCAAGTCTAAGGTATGATGCAAACTGCAAACAGGGTGTAATGCAATCTTGTTTTCTTCAAGAATGTATTTTGCAACTAAAGTTATTACATTTCTGTTTATTTGCAACTTGGCTCAGCCTCTTAAAATGTGAAAACATTCACCCTGTACACAAACTCTGCAGTGTTGAATTAACGCAATGTTTATATAACTGGCTGGACCCAATTCGTCACTTTAAAAGTTAATTCACCACTGTAAATATCAGTTGAGGGTTTTGGCTGTGAATATGCCTCATATGCTTTACATCTTAGATCCACAATCATTAACTCAGCTAATGCTCAGCCCATGCAAACATATTCCAGACCAATGTTTTGAGATATTTATTGTTAAAAGTCTACGAAGAGTCTAGAATGACTACACAATACAGAATGTAAACACTAATTTTCATAACAAATTTACTTTTGATTTGGATTGTTGAAGACGAACAGACCACAGGCACTCAGGATGCACTCTGGCTGCAGTAAACTCAAGATGATTTTCTTCTGGGCCTGTTGTGTCTGCTGGATTGCCCAAGATTAAAGAGCCTTGACAACATGTGTTTGGTAATGTTCATCAAAGACAGCGAGCATCAGTGCAGTAGATCTCTCTGCAGAGAGAGGGCGGGAACAAAGCCCGGATCCTCTCCGTTTGTACACGGGAACGTTCCGTCTGTCCCTTGGCATTTGCTGCTGACGAGACAGAGCCTGGCCCGTGATTTCAGGTGTGGCTTACAGGAAATGACAGTGATACAGATCACTGTGGGTTAGGAGAGAAAAGGCAAGACGGTATGAGAAGCATCTGGAGATAACCATCAGAAGTGTGGTTGTTGTTTATACCTCTGCACATTTAAAATGAAAATAACTTAAGTAACTGAATCCAAGTCAGACCAAACAAACTTTTTTTATGATGTAGCTTTCAGGTAACCACAGAGTCAGTACTTTCCCTCAGTACTGGTCACTCCATTAATAAATGCCCACTGTCTTACATCAAGAAGTAAAGCAGTTTCACTTCTGGAATCAAGCCAAGTTTGGTCCAAGTTCAGGCTGAACTATGTCATCAACTCATTATTATAACAACTCATTACTCAACAATGAATTCACCACGCATGACTCATTAGGATGCACATTATAATCACTGTACAGGGAAAACAGCCTGATTAAGATTTACTAAAATTAGAATTTGGTAATTTGGTAAATTAGAGTCAATATCATATAAAATAAACAAGATAAGTGGACACGTTTTACTATCCACTGCATGGCATTCTCCCTGCAGACAAGGGAGAGAAGAATTAGTGGGTTTCTCTGTCTTGGCTCTGAGCAGAGCTCTGCTGCCCTGCAAACTAACCTGCTGCTAAAAAAAAAAAACATTTATGATTTACTTCACAGCTGGCAATTATGGCCTTAGCCAAGAACAAATGTTAAACCCAAAGCCCCTTGGATCTCTCGTTTATGCACTTGGATGGAGATACTCTTAGAAAAAGACCTCAGTGTTTGCAAACACCATTAAAAAGGCCTCCGTGTTAGCAAACACTAAAAAGGCCTCCGTGTTAGCAAACACTAAAAAGGCCTCCGTGTTAGCAAACACTAAAAAGGCCTCCGTGTTAGCAAACACTAAAAAGGCCTCCGTGTTAGCAAACACTAAAAAGGCCTCCGTGTTAGCAAACACTAAAAAGGCCTCCGTGTTAGCAAACACTAAAAAGGCCTCCGTGTTAGCAAACACTAAAAAGCAGCAAACATATATATATATATATATATCTGCACAAAGCAGAAAACCACAAGCAAGATCAATAATAACTACAGTAATCCTCATCACCACTAACACACATTAAACACCTGAAATGTTGACCTAAAGCATCCCAAGCCACTAGCTAACGTTCAAGAGAATATTTCCTGGAGCTGGTCCACCCATGTGACTACTCACCGAACTGTGTGATTAATGGGATAGCGAGAATCTCCACGGGCATCAGGGTGTCTGCTGCTGTCTTCACTGCTAACCATGTTGTGTGCATTGCTTGGGTGGATACCTAGCTGGCTAGCAACAGCACAGATGCACAGAGATCTCTCAAACAAGTGTGTTTAAGCAGTGTGACCTAGTCAGTCACTCTGAGCAAAACTGCTTCTTCCAATCCGGCCCTCCAGGTGGTCCAGTAAAAATAACCACTATTCCACATATAAAACAGCTTCATAAGCATCACGTGACCACGCAACCAATCCACCCTGAACTCCTGCAGACTCCTGACTGCTGTTTTTCCTTCCTAAATTCCACAAAAGCCAAACAAGTATGAGAACATAAATGGAGAGTCATCCATAAGGCTGAACACAGATAAGATGGATACGGACCAACAACAGACGTGAATTACCAGCAATGAAATGAATGAATGAACAAACAAGTGATCGATGGCGCACGCACGCACGCACGCACGCACGCACGCACGCACGCACGCACGCACGCACGCACGCACGCACGCACGCACGCACGCACGCACGCACGCACGCACGCACGCACGCACACACACACACACACACACACACACACACACACACACACACACACACACACACACACACACACACACACACACACACACACACACACACACACACACACACACACCTACATGTGCACCCATTCAATGTCAACATCCTTAAATGGGAAGGACTAAACACTGTCCATCTATAAATGACTTGTAAAGAAAACTGCATTGCAATGGCTTCAAAATTATTTTTTTTACTAACAAATTCTGAATGAAATCAGATATGATGCAAGAATGTGCCAAATTCTACGAAAGCAGCTATTGTTATAGCAGGTATTAACATGAAAACCTAGATAAGATTATGACTCAAATCACATGGTTGATACTGTAGAGCAGCTGTGCCCTTCTACATCTAATCTGATCAACAGCTACATTATTGCTGCTGTGGCAGAAAAGGTAGTTTTATTTAAAGTCCTTTTCAAAGTCAGATAGGAGATACCATTGGACAAGGCTGATATTAAGGCTGAGTTTTGGTTGGTGAGACATAATCGTGTCTATAGAATGAGCACCAAACACAGTGCTGTGGCTCCGGCTGAAGGTGGAGCTTTGGCACCCAGGAGCGTGAGAAACCTCGTAAGGAGAGAACTCAAGAGCACAGCTGATGAAAATGCAACTTTAATGGTGGCAAAAAAACAGCTTTTAAGAGCGGGACGGAGAGGTAAGGGCTCGAGAAAGAGCAAGACCAAAGAGAGCTGGGGAAGCCAGAGGGCATGGGGAGTATGTGTGTGGGGGGGGTGTCACGGTGAGACAGGAGGGGGGAGTGGCCTGAGACCTGGGTGAGGGGAGATACTCACGCTGGTGACCCGGCGGTAGATCTGTGCGGGGTTCTGACACTCGGAGTACGGGTACTCCGAGGTAGCCATCTCCAACATGCACATCCCAAAGGCATACACATCCACCGATTCGTCATACTTCTCTTCATACATCTCAGGCGCCATGAACTCAGGGGTACCTTAAACCAAAAGAACCGTTCAGAACTCTGAGGCTCGGACTCGTACTCACCCAGCAGGGTCAGCGAGGAGGGGTGGGGGGGAAGAGGAGCCAGTCCATCGCTCCGTACAACCTGAGAGGAAAGAGAGAGAGAGAGAGAGAGAGAGAGAGAGAAAGATGGGGGAGAGGGAGAGATAGGGAAGGAGGGAGAGATGGAGGAAGGGAGAAATGGGGGAGGACAGATGGATACAATGGTGGAAGAGTTGGAGAGAGATGGAGGGGGAGAGATGGGGAGAGAGAGATGGATGGAGAGAAATAGAGAGGGTGGGAGAGGGAGGGGGAAAGAGAAGAAAATCAAAAAGATAAAGAGGAAAAAAAAGAAAAACAAAAAAAGAGGAGGAAGGAGGAAAACCACCCTTAGTTATTCAGTAGAGAAAGGATTCAGTGTTTTTCTCTGCAAGGCCTTCTGCTTTTGACAGGGAGAGCTGGTGCACAGAGCAAGCTGGACTCAATTTCCCATCATGCTTATGGTCAGGGCTATAGGACATGAGGCTCTGCTCCCAGGCAGTAAGGCATGAGAAAGAACCCGATATTAATTCTACAAGTCACATTTACCATGAGGCACGGTCTGGTTTCAGTGTGAACTGAGATGGGCTTTTCACATTTACACAATCATCTTTTCAACACCATAAAAAGAATGTTAGAAGAGGCAATAAGCACTCACCTTTCAGACAACCTGTTGTGGGGAAATGTTATATAAACGCAGGAGAGAAAAGCACATCTCAGAGCTAAAACAGCAAAGTCACTTTTGTTTTTCCTGTGCACCAGGTTCGGTGTGATGAAAAGCAAGGCCTTGCACAGAAAAAGGTAAAAATGCTTATTCCATGTGTTCATTTTCTGAGCTCCATTTCTCCAATTCTTTTTAAATGGTGGGCCATTGCATGTTAACTTACCAGTGCCTCTTTTCAGAATACTTACTGTCTGAACAGCAGTACATTAAATATTCCATACAGCACAGTGAGGGACACGTGAGCTTATAGCCCTACAATTTAGGGGAAAAACATACTGAAGAAAGGGGGGGGAAATGAAATAAAACACGGGAGGAAATTTAGGGAGAACAAAAGGGCAAGTAACCGTAAAGAAAGAAATCACAGCATCTCAAACTCCTGAGAGGGAAGGAAAACAAATGTGATGAGGCAAGACTTTGGAGAAAAAAATGTAACACATTAATGGCAACATGACCATCTTATAACCATTAAAGTCCAGAGTTCTCCAAGCCAAAGTGTGACCGTGAATCCTGAGAACAAAATTCCCAGTGGCAGGAACACCAACCGCGATTCCAAATTGTCAAACCTGGCATTACACAGGCTTAAACTCACAAAAATTCTAAGTACTTCCATCAAATTTGTTTACAAGGCAATTTGTTCACCGTTTGTTGAGCTTGTCATTGGTTTCAGATGGGAATCAGAACCAAAAGAGGTCACACTTGTGTAAAATAAACTGACAGAAGACTGTAGTTTATAGTTCTGCCCTGCCACATTCTCCACTCTGGACCTTGGCTATCAGGAAAACTGTGGTCTTCAGCCAACAGCGTTGCCTTTAAACTCAACAAGTTGCAAAAATGTCTATAAGTTCATTCACTACAGAGCCCTTTCCCATTCAAGTAAGATGAACTGACTCAGGAAGTGAGAAGCTAAAAGACAAAGTGCAAAAGGTAAAAGCAAAGCCATACCTATAACACTCTTAGCGAAAGAGGAGCGCTTTAAGGTAGCCAGACCCAGGTCGCCGATCTTAACAGAGCCTGTGGGGCCTGTGATAAAGATATTGTCACACTTGAGGTCCCGGTGGATGATGGGTGGTGTCCTGGTGTGGAGGAAGTGAAGTCCTTTAAGTATTTGACGGCACCAGCTCCTCAGAACCTTGATCTTCATCACCTTAAAGCGCTTGAGGTACCTGGACACAGGATAAGTTGGCGGTGTAAGGTGCTGTGGACCTTTTGGCTAAAACTGCAGAGTTTGGATATCCCAGGTCATAGACATGTATGCTGTTAGCATCACCTGCAGCTATCCATAAATACTCAATGTGACATATCGTTTCCGCACAGTCCAGGAATGGGTAGTTAGTCCCTCATATAAATAGACATAAACAAAGATATATATATATAAGTAATACTTTATTGTATATGTGACCACATAGTTAGCGAGCATTGTGTCTGCTAGCTGGCAGTGTTTACTTTCCATGAAAGGCCAGGTGGCACTCGGCTGATTAATAATTATTATTATTAGCGAGGAAGAGAGTGTGTCATTCAGACACCGTGCCTGTTCTGGGCCTGCTGGGTGGCCCGGAAACCATCAAAGGTTTTGTTGGATATTTGTTTTCTTTGCCCTCAGTCTTTTAACTGATAGTCTTTCTTTCTATTATTATAAACAAAAGAATAGTCACCATCATCATCTGTATCTTTAGTAGTAATTTTCCTAGATTTTCCTTTTAACGGTGGGGCTCAAGGAATTTGCAAAAAACAAAAAATAAAAATGGGGGAAAAAAAAATAGAAAACCCTCACCCAAAAAAAATATATTATGTGAGCTCAAACCAGTGGGCTGATTAACTGGCACCATCAGTGATCCTCAGTGGTCTAACTAGTCTGCTTTTAGGTGAAGTAGATGAGACTCACAAATCCCCCAACCTGTTTACAGGAAGCCTTTCCATCACACCAAGCACAAACGTGTCAGGTGTGTATTCAGAAGCAGCACAAACCTTTTACACAAGCTTTGGTTGGATTCAAGTTAGCTTGCAAAGCACTTGAGTAAACACTGCTAACATTATGTATGAGACCAACCTACATCCTCAACAACTGGTGGTACTGCCTTATTAACCAGCTGGTTAGGATAACACACAGTCTTTACATACTAATATCTCATCATTTATATTTTGTCAGTTCCTATTAATGCATTTGTGGTATGAATCCATCTGTAACATTGTTCTAGTCTTAAACAAACACCCTTGGGGAGTGGGAAACCCAATAACTAAAATAAGTTATTTTCGTGGAATCAAAGCTCATTATGCATGCCTATGTGAAGTGCACATAGGACAGAGATGAAAACTGACCAAGTCTCTCCTTTAAGGGGAGATAATACTTTGTAGGAGGTACTTTGTAGGAGGTCAAACCACCGAGGCTGCTTTTAGGCATGTGACTGACATGTGGGCACACCGCCAAAGGTGAGCTCCAGGGCAAAGACTGGAGGAGTGAGGAAGACTGGGGTGTGAGGAAGCTCTGAGCAAAGCTGCCTCATCATTTATCCAGCCCAGCCAGAAGAGAGCCCCAGGATCCCTACCACACACACACACACACACACACACACACACACACACACACACACACACACACACACACACACACACACACACACACACACACACACACACACACACACACACACACACACACACACACACACTTTTTCCCACAAGGGGCTGCACTTCGACCTGAACACGCAGCCTGGTAAATTTCAACACAGAAAGGTGAGCAAACAAGTTTACATAGGCTATAACAACAGGACAAAAGCCCATCGGTGTGGTCTCTGGTGGTGCACAATTACACTGCGATCAGGTATCTTGCTACCCAGGTGCAGCACTCCCACGTTTTGGTCTTTCACCGCAGATCTCAGTGCTCTGACTAGCATTAGCAATTAAATTAAACTGGCCATTTAAATCACACCATCAACACTATTTTTCCTTCATTGTTTGTAATTGTTTCTTACTTTTTACTGCACCACCAAAGCCCCTAAACTAGTTACGGCGACTGATTTAACCGTTTATGGTGGATTTAGGGTGAAAGAAAGGCAATAACTATAAAAACAGCCGACCTCTGGCTTCATAAGGCCAGGCGAAACGAGAGCTTACACTACCCATGTGTTGAGCTTAGTTACCTGGCCAATATGAGGCTCTGCTAATGAAAACATGAATGTGAAAGCACTCTGGCATAAAAGAGCACATTCCTAAATTTATGAAGAGACAGAAGTGTGCAGGGAGATGAAAAGCCTGAGTGACAGGCACCATCATCGTCTGTGCTCTCAGTCCTCTGGGTCTGTCACTCACGCGTCGCTCCGCCCCTTCGCTCCGCCCCTTCGCCCCGCCCCTTCGCTCCGCCCCTTCGCTCCCTCATCCTTGGCCCCCGTGCAGAGACCGCAGGTGTCTGTACCTGCGGTGGCGCTGCAATGCTGCCGTCATGAGCCATGCGATCAGTATTCGCGGACAGGCCCGAGCTAGACTCCTGATTGGACGCGAGGGCAAGAGGAGCCAGGGGTGAGGGTCCTCATCCTTTAACCATGAGCTCAGGGAGACACGGGCAGCTCCACGCAACATGGTTAACAGAAAGCGGAGAAGACCTTATTTCCCCTTGCTCCCCCCACACCCGACAATATCTAATGTTTGAGCTGTTTTGAGTGCGAGTGTATACACATGTCCACCGGAGGGAGCCACTGCACCCACTCTGGTCTGGTCAGCGGCGTCTCTCTTCCGCTCTCCACTCGTAGGAATGTTCAGAATGTGCAGGAGCAGTCGCCGCCGGCTAGAGGCAGACTACCCACAATGCACCTCTCGCACGTAAGGGGCACTGTGCTCTCATCCCGCACTAACCACGGGGACTCTGCTGAATCCGCCCTATTGTGGTTTGGTGTTTTATAACGGACAATAAGCACCCCCCTTTGGGTGTGCTGCTTTCTCCAGAGTGACAGTCACATGGACTTTGAATGGCACCGTGCCAAAGCGAGACCCTGCTATGTGTCCTGACGAGATTCTCATCCCCTGCAGGGCTCAACAATTCTCCTGATGCATTCAGCATAAATGAAAACGCACAAAACGCTGAAATGTACAACAAAGCAAAAGTTACACAAGCTACCTCAGAGTTTACAGTTTACACAAGACCAAAAACAGCTATCAGTTATATGACATGTCATTAAAGTTACTCATGGCTGTTTTAAGACATTTTAAAAATTAAATACTGGACTAACACTTTCCAGCTGAAACAAAAATGTGTTAAGCACTAGGACATATCCAAGGACAAAAAAATAAATAAATAAGTTACATGATCTTAACCAGGTTTGGAAGTGCAGCACTGAGTTTATCCAAGGACACACGGAGCGACGTCACTCACGTTTTCAAGGTCCCCGACGTCATGAGCTCAGTCACCAGCACGATGCACTTGCGTCCTTTGGAAGGCGACTCCCAGGAGTCGTAGAAGCGTACGATGTTGGGGTGCTGGAGACCCTTCAGCATTCCCGCCTCCTCCTTGAAGCGCTGGCGCTCTGACCTGGACAGCTTGCGGTCCTGCGTGAACACCAGCGGGAGACGTGGGGGTTAATGCCCAGGCCTCGGTCGCTCTGCGTTGTAATGAATTCAGTGTTTGACGTTCCTTCATTCATTCACTGACATCACCATTTACTACAATGACCAGAGTGTCTAGTGTGTGTCTGGTGTGTTGAAAAGGGTCTTCCGTTAGGAGTCTAGCAAATGGTTAATGTCAACACGGCTGGGAACCCCACACACAGTTATATACACAAATAACTCTCCACATTCACTCTCACTCGTTCCGTATAATCAGTCATGGAAAAGGCAATGGTGTTCATCTCGTCCTCCAGTTAACCCTAAAAAAAAAACCCAGATTTGTTCCACCAGGATTAACGCGGGCAGATCTTTGAGTGGAATCTTCTGTCCTCATGTGTGTGCAGATATTGACCTTGGGGGAGTCAGTGAATCGTTCAGAGAAGAGTTACATCACCCTGTTTTTATTATTTATTTATTTTTAAAGTTTTTTTCTCAAATGGAAAAGTTTCCAGCTAACAGTTTTAAATGAGTTTGTAAGTTCAATCGTAAATAGTTATTATTGCCTGGCAACCATCAGATAGGAATTAAACTGATGGTGCACAGAAAATGGGGAAGAAAGGTCATCTATGCAGCAAACTACTTTGTCCTTCAAAAAATAACCACCGGGCCACTGATCCTGGCTTACTTAACCAAGATTATTACTGGACAACCTCATTTTACTGTGCAAATAAGCTCTGCAGTGTGCCACAGTCTTGTTTTCCAGCAGTATGGAGGAGTTCTGAAGCCTGTCTGAACACTTGTGTTCCCTCTGCCGGGTCAGCTGGGGAACGTCCAGCAGATAATACAGGCAGCAACGCACCAGCAGCACATTAACATAGACGACTGCTCGCTTTCTGACACTCGCATCTGCAAGCCATTAAGAACTCACAATTCTCCTGAGAGAAACTTGGGAGGGAGAGAGAAGGGAAAGAGGGGGAGAGAGAGAGAGAGAGAGAGAGAGAGAGAGGGGGGGGGGGGGGGGGGTAGGGAGAAAGATGGGGGAAAGAGGGATAGAGAGAGAGGTAGAAAGACAGAGAGAGCTCGCGAGTGCATACACAATTAAATAATTTGGCAATTAAATAATTAAATTGATCACATTTTTCTCAAATGCTGTGCAACCCCAATTTACTTTAGCCTGAATAACCACACAAGACACACACACAGGACAGCGGAGCAGAGGGATACGGTCTAGTGCTGCTCCTTCCCACAGAGACACATGCACTTTCATACACCTGGCACCTGGCACAGGATTCAGGGGACCAAACCAAAGAACCAGTGGGACGGTGAGCAGGTTCGCTCCTAGTAAATAGGGGGAAGCTCATCTGGGAGGAAATCCAATCAATGCCTTAACGCACAGGATGAAGGGGCGGGGCTTCCAAAACATTCCCATGCTGCAAAGCTCCCATCGCCAGTCATGTCTGAGAGAATGGACATTGATCGCTCCCATCTTAGAATTGAATCAGTGCATTAACCAGTGCATAGGTCCCGTGTCTGGACTGTACAGCTACAGATGAGAGCACAACCATAAAAAGAGACTGAGTGAAGGAAATATGTGTTATGTTGGTCTTTAGCTTCATGGTCGCCTTGGCTATACAAAAGTGTCACTTTAAACACTGTAGCTAATATACAAACACAGGTGGTCCAATGTTCTTTTCACTTGCATTATAAAATAATAAAAGCGATTGCGAGTTAGCTGTGAAAAAGTACTGGTTTTCATCTCATGACACCATCTGGCATCACAGTAATTGTCTGTTCAGGTTTTCCAAAGGCCATCAATTGTTCTGAAGCTGATCCAGCTGGCTAAACGTTTCCAAGACGCAGACTGGTGCGGGTTGTCCTGAATGACGTCTCTCTCTTCCCAAACCCTTATCATCACAAACAAACGCACATGGCCAGTGTTAACCAAGCCTAACCCACTTGCTCAGGCACACACTCCAGCAACATCCGTCCAGCATGAGCACCGAGCTCACTGGGCTACATGGCAAAAAGCAAACAAGCGAGTCCTCTGCTCACAGGTCAAACGGTGCATTACTCCTCAAATACATGGAGAATAAAACTGCACAATATCCAGTGCTCCACACAGGTAACTGCAAGCATCACTTTGTGACAGCTAGCATCAAAATGACCATACAGGCATTAGTAGGACTTCAAAAGTCAGTAAATGCTAAAAGTAGCTACCCAAAAACCCTCTCCGCTCCACTTTGCTAGTCAACAAGGTGCACTATACATTTATGAACTTTAAACCAGACATTTTGACCTGCTCTCAGTATGCCATCAGGTCCAGCTGAAGGCGATTGCTAAGAGTTGGTTCAAAAGATGGGACACTTTGCTCTGTTGTCTATGGTAAGGTTTGCTGACTGCAAGGTTTTGTTAGCAAACATATAAACAAAACCAAGTTAGCTTTCATCCTTACCCTCCATATCATGCGTCATGTGACATCCCACACAGGATCAAATGTTTACTCTCAACGGTCTAGCAATGTATTCTGTGTAAATATACCTCCATCTCTCTCTCCCCCTCCCTCCCTCCATCCCTGGGCCATTTCATACTAACTTCCAGGCCAGTAAGAAGCCATGCAACACTAAAATAGCCCAACAGATGGAGGAGCACGAGGACCCAGGGCTCTCTCACGCCTGGAAAACACACGTGTGTGAACTGGCGCGCTTCTCTCATTCCACTTCAGGGGAACCCCCTTCTACCTTGTCAGCACCAGAGCCATCAGTTTTATTTTTACAGGACCATGAGGGGGCGCAGTAACATCTGCTCAACACCCCAGAACATGCCCTACCCACAGCGGGCCCGCTGCCTTAAACAGCCTGCTTCGGGGTGGCAATCATTTGATAAAATCTGCAAAGAAGCAGCGGTGTGTCCTCTCCTACGAGGTTTGCCCAAATATCTGTGCACTTGAAGACCCTTACAAATTTGAATTTGTAACGAGAGTGAAATGACTCATTTGGCTTCTTCACAGAAAGTGCCGGAGGGAGAGGCGTGTGCAGGGGATCAGGGAGCCTCCAGCAAGTGTGCGGTTCACGTCACTCGGATAAGTGCTGCTACCTCCACACCCAGCCGTGTTCAGGTGTGGGTGGGGGGGTACTGTCGGCTATTCAAAACCACACAATCCAGCAAATGTTTCTTGGTTTTGCTTGGCCAACATCAAATGGATGGGTCAGACAGGTTGAAAATTCACATGGGTAGTAAGCCATTTGTGCCATCAGCAGATACTGAGGTGAGATGAAAGGTATGAAGTGGCCTGCTGGAGCTTGGAGGAAGCCCCGCATGAACCCGCCTTGTGCGATAAGCCTCGTGAAGCCTGCTGAAACAGCACTGCAGGGGGAACTGAGGCACCATTCGGAGATGTCAGGTAGCAGCTACAGAGACCACAGAGGTATGCACCCCCAAACTAGGTACTGTAATCCAAGCACATCTGTACCTTAACTGAGCAACCCACCACACTAAAGAACCAATAGTTAAAGTGGAATTCCAATGATTATTTAAAATTTCTGCACAGAGTTGATTACATTAACTGCATTAACAGAGTGATTTACAATTAAATGCACCAGTGTACAAAACCTTTGCCATTCAGTTGTTCACAACCATAGCAATGTAATTTGGTAGTCATTTTCCACCATTTTAGTACTGCTAGCATTACACAGAAGAGCTCTGAAACCTCTTGCATCTTAAGTGGAAGTTTGGACAAGAAACCGGTTATCTATTTGCCGCAGACTTTGTGTTCTCTGATTCCTATCACAAACGGCGTGAAAGAATTGGCAGAATTGGTAGATTTATCTAGAACTGACAGTTTTCTTCCACACAATGCATGATTTGGATAAATTGGTTTAGTGAATTATGCTGTTGGTTGGTTGGTCATTTTTGGGGGTGAAATCAGTGGGACTCCCTTTTAATACACCTGGCAACGCACATTCAGCTCATCAAACAAGTAATCAGAACACATACAGAGAGAGCATTTTGTGATCTACATGAACTGTAATGGCACATGAGTGAAGTCCTGTGGTGCAGTCTGTGGTTAGAAGAGGGGGAGGGGGAGGAAAGAGGCGTTGCTGGCAGTAGGCCATGGTTTCTAGGAATAGCATTCAGTAACTGTGACAGTACTTTTCCACAATAATGGAACGCAAATAGGAAGATCATGTTTGGCCTCCTGCAAAGAAGACATCTGTATGTGAGCAAAATGTATGTGTGAGTGTGTTGGGATGGGGGGGGTGTCATTATCTGCTGGACTTCCAGGAGGGGCTGTGAAGATCTTCTGCCCGGTATGCTGAGCACTTACAGTTAATGGACGGACAGTGTGTGTGTCTTCAGTGGAAGAAGGGTCTGATGTCCCTCCTGGCTTTTGAGGGATTCAGATTTCACAAGCACTGATACTTCCCTGCTAAAAATAACCATAAGCTCTGGTACCCACAGTTTGTCGAACACCTATTGGGTGTTGGGCACAATAAGAGGAGATCCAGTGAGGAAGGGGCACTCAAGCGTGCACCCGGGCAGAGACGTGGATCCGCCTGCAAGCATCAACCTGCTGATGCTACAGCAGGTGGAAATGCGCTAACAGCTGGGGGAGGAGCCCACAAATAATCCGCTTACACACCGAGGCACAGTGATGAAACCAGCCGCTCGGCCTAGCGGACAAGCGCACTGTCACATGACAGACTGCAGGCATTTTCCAGTAGCACTCTGATGAGGGCTTAATTCAACAACACAAGCTGGAACCGCACCCTCCAGGCAGAAATATCTTGCTTTTCTGCTGCATGGTACCATGATAAAGCAGAAACGTAGGTGGGTGTAAGCAGAGGGCAGATGTATGAGAGAATCAAAAACAGGGCTTCGGGGTTAATCGTGAGTTCAATACCACCCCCCCCCCCCCCCACACACACACACACACACAGCCGCCCCTTTACAAACTGAGCCAATGGTTCCTCCCATCCTCCTAATTATTAGAAAACATCATAAGACATCAATGCGACAATAATTTTTTTTAAGCTGTCAGCTATTTAAGGAAAGAAC
>NC_135215.1:7580686-7618186 GCF_052324685.1 Brachyhypopomus gauderio
TCAAAGTAAATTTGCGGCAATAGTTACATGGGCGGAGAGATGGCAAGAGGCCAAGAATGCAGGAGCGGAATGGCTTGTATGGTGTCATGGCCAGGAAATACGCAGATGGACCATGAACCGCCTTGACATACTTCACCGTCTGCCAAGAATCGTGTAGATAGAGCGTGAGAGGTCAGACATACTACAGCACGCACCTACAGGGCTGGAGGACCACACAGCCATTGGGGCACACTATGATTGTTGGGTTAGGCTTTCAGGACCTATGACAATGATCCTTGGAGCCCAGACACACCCGCCACACCTGGTCTGATATTGCCCCTGTCTTTACCTGCTCCTTAAGACACCAGTCCTCATTTGATGTAGATGTGGTCCACAACTCAAGCTTGGAAGTGGCTAGTAATTTAAGAGGGAATTGCTCACCAGGTGTGGGACATTATAAAGTAATAAAGGCTACAAACATGCTTAAGAAATCCAGTAATCCATTTTTGTATATTTTCCCTAACAAAGTATTTTTAGAGTATTTATATTAGCTTGAGCAAATACATTTTCTGCAGTCAAAGTCTAGTCTTGCATAGCTCACATTGGATTTACTGAGAGGGTTATTCCTGGGGTACCTCTGCTGAACATAAAATACATAATCAAAAATAAATTTAATAAAATATACAGGTCTAATAAAACAAAGTACAAAAATGTGTTTATATATATATATATATATATATATATATATATATATATATATATATATATACACACACATATATATACACACACACATATATACACACACACACACACACACACACTCCTAAAGTCCAAAAACTTTAGATGTTCTGTGAAGTGGCAAGATGTAGAAGCTCTGTAAATAAGCTGCTGTATTGTTAAACCTCAAGATTAACAAGTACAGCATGTCCCGTGTTCCGTGGAATCTCCATGTCCCGTGTCCCTTGAAAACCCCATGTCCCGTGAAAGCTCCATGTTCCATGTCCCGTGACAACCCCATGTCCCGTGGAAGCCCCATGTTCCACGTCCCGTGAAAGCTCCATGTTCCGTGATCCATTGGAACGTCATGTTCCGTTTTAATGCTCCATGACACATAGCAACAGGCACAAAATGGCAGAGAGCAGGGAACAGTTTTATGGAGTGTGCCCATATTTAATGACTCAAACACTAATACTTCACACAGAAACACCTTACGGTTTGATTTAATCCTTAATATAAAGTTTATTTAAATTTTCTACAAACGTCATGGCAGTACTATAAAAGTAATTTAAATAGCACCCGTGAGAGCAACTGAAATTTGCTTTAATGGCAGTTACTGAATGCCACCGTCAGTCATCTGTGTTGAATGTACATTTCTAAAGACTGCACGCAACCACACAGACACAGTTGCACATGTCAAGGAAACCCTTTCAGATCATTACTCTTTCGCAAGATTGTGCAACAGCTTTTTAGTGACACATAATATTGTGTAACAAAATGCATGCCCTTACACCAGTAATGTAGGTTATGCACAAACCAAGCACTGCAATTATGATGCAAATGAGAAGAATGGTGTTTCGCAACACGGACTCAGGTTCACCTCTCACTGTGACGCTGGATGTTTGGGAGGAGAGGCGGGCAGCACCACGTCCTGTTCTCACGTGTTACCCTACTGTCCGCCTTCATAGCTTATTTATTTAATGAAGTCAATAAATAAACAAACACCATAATAAACATTGTTTTCAGTAAAAGTTGCAATGGATTAATTTGACATGTGATCAGCTTTTGCTAATCTCTTAAACCACTAATAGGAATAATAAGTATTAGCCTTAGAATTATTATTAGCTGAGAATCTCACTTCTGTGCTGGTAGACCATAAAGTGAAATTATGTTATTGTTTATATAATTACTGATAGTTTATCAATTTTAAACAGGACTTTGATATCATATATACATCATATTATAAACATATTTGTGGACAGTGTGGATTTTTCCTCGAGAATTTTCTTTGTAATAAAATGTAATACCAGTTCCAGTCAAAGTTCCAGGAAATCTATCACAGAATCTGGAAACAGATAATATAACTTGTAATCATCTCCATCTCAAAACCACCAGTGTTTTGGTCAACTGACCTAAACATGGACAGGCATGCATCCATCTACAAACTACAGGAAGAAGACTGTAATGTGTTTAGAAACAGCCTGTCCCAGTGTTTAGGTTTCCCCACCCCAGATGTTCAAAACTTCACCAGTCAGAAGACAATCAGAAAGAAAAGTCAGAAAACCATTTTCCCCCAAACTCGTTTTATGCACTCATAAATCAAGAGGAATACAAAAGCATATACACTCAAGAAGGCCTGGCACAATACACCTCTAACAAGGCAATACTTGACATTTGACACAACACTTGACATGGTAATTAGAGTGAAAGTGGGTGTTTTGCAAAACGGTCACTGATATTCAGGTGTGACCTCCCTCGTGGTTCCTAGACCTGATGAGCCAGGTTCAGTCAGCTGTCCGTGAACGCTGGGGACGGCTCCACCAGACTAACGCAGAAGTGGAGTACAAGTGTAAGTTCCTCACGACTACTGGGAGGAAATACTGGTAATGTGACGTGAGGAAAGGTGCCATTGTAATGACGAGGCCCTTGTGTGAATGGAGGGAGGAATGCAGGAATAGCTCCACAGCCACAGAAAATAATATGCACCTCCTAACTGTAAAAGTGTCACTGAAACCGACCGAGTTCACTTTCATAAAAGTACTAAACTGTAATTACAGCGAAGCACATCTGAGGCAATTACATTTATGAGATACTGCTCATTGAAGATCGCGACCATTTACAGCATGGGAAATCCGAATAAAGCGCATTTAACAGCCGCTTTCAAGACTCAAGCTAGAGCACAAAGTGTTGAACAAAAGACAGCGTAACACGGGGCAAAAGAAACGTACCATCTCCTTTTGTCTTAATCACAGAGAGATGCACAATGAGAAGCCTGTTTAGTGGAGCAAAGGTGGTGAGGGTCCACATCTCAGAACCGGTATGTCTTAAAGAGCTGTCGCTAGGCAATATGAGCATAGCAGTCACAGCCTTGATATAGACTGACTAAAAAGTTGCTGGGTGCATATAATGACTTTATGAGCGGAGTCCTCCGTGGCCACTGGCCAGGAACAGCGTATGGTACAGTCAGAAGGCAAATCTCATCAGGAGAGACCAGCTTTAACTGAAGAGGTTTGATGCCACTTTCTTAGTGGAAGATTTCTGTTTTTTTCTCTTCCAAGATGCCATAAAACAAAAACCTGTAATAACGCGATCAACGACCGTCGTTCTGGAGATCAATAAATCAGACATACATGGGATAAGTGGGTTCATTTACAAGAATTGGCATAGTGTTTCTGAGAACAGAGTGAGAATCAATCCCCCTCCTACCACTGTGAAGAAACAGCAGAGGTTAGGAATGTCAGTGCATGATAAATAAGGTTGCTCTGGAATTTTCCGTGAGAGCCAATATTGCAAGTTGGAGAGCATGCATGAGGTGTGACTATAAAACCACCTGCAGGGATGAAGAGGTGGAGCCCCAATCATCAAAATAATCTCCTTCAGGCTCCCATAACATGAGGATTACATCACATGCACCGGTTTCCAAGGGCTCGTGAAAACACAGCACTAAAGTGAACGTGTTAAAGGAGAATACACACAAAAAGAAAAGAGAGCAGTGTCTTGTTTCAGCAGGACTGTGAAAAACAGCAGATCACATAGCTTTTTGAGAGATGAACTTGGCTCGGAAAAACAAATCATATTTATAGCCCCTCCTCTCTGCCAAATATTTAAATAAGCTGAACTCTACTTTTAGGGGTTTTGCTGGCTTTTGTTAAACACAGCAAATCCGCACTACATTCTTGGTAAAAATAAATAAATAAATACTGTTGGCTCTTTGGTTTACATTACAGCCATAACGGATAAACATTCAATAAAATCTTTTTTGATCCAAATTCAGCTCTGAACGCATGCCCACACTCATTTAGAAACTGCCTCGAACCACAGCCATACATTTTACACACATGTGATCTCTACCACTGGAGACAAATGAATGTGAAGGAAAACATGAAGTATTATAGAAAACATTTGGAACCATATACACAGATCAGCCATGGCTGAAACATGGCGGTCAGATGACTGGGTGAGAGGCGTCTCCAACACACCTTGTTTTCAGTGGCCAATATATAATCCCAATCCCAATCTCAAGATGGAATTTCATCAGTTAACCGCTACTCCCTTCCCCATATCCTAATCCACATATCTGTGAATCTGTGGGGTGTGCTGGAAAAACTAGTCTGATCTATGGAGGCCCCATTTCACAAGTCACAAGATTTATTCCTGCTAACATTTCAGTGCCAAATCTGACAGGACACCTTCAGAGGTGGAGTCCATACCTCGACATGTCTGATCAATATATCTGACTTTAACAAGCTTGCATTTAACACCTACAGGTAGATAACCCTGAGGAAGCATTACCTCTGTACACAGTTGAGGATCTTGAGACTTAAGTGACAAGTCCCTGATGCACCTGTGCCAATCCCACCATGTTGTCCTGTTGAAACATGTACTGCGTCTAGTACTGCAACGCTCTGTTTCTTGAGAATTTGGCTCAGTGGATGGAACTTATTACCTTTCCTATGAGATATGACAAAAATATTCACTCCATATCAGAGGAACACAGGGCAAGTTCAGTGAACCAGAGGGGAGAAGAGAAGAATGCTACGTTACAACTGACGGATAATACTCAGGGATAACACTGCATCTCAACTACATGAGAAATTTCAAGACTTCTTAAATCTTAAAAAAAAAAAGTAACAAGAAAGAAAATGCATGGGATGTCAAAATCACCTCATATGACATGAAGATCGATGAAGAAACATGATGGACATCTGTCCAGAACACATGGGTTCCTCCACATCCTCTCACCCCGTCTGTGTGGAACACAGAGTCACGTTCTGTCCCAGAGTCACGTTCTGTCCCACACAGATGAGAGGGTGTGAACTGACAGCTGAAGAACACCACAGTGGACATGGGAGTCCTATGTAGAACTTGAACTAGTCACATGGATAATCTGACAGCAGTGCTAACCTGTGTTGAAAGCACACTTCCTACGGGATATGATTCATGACCTACAAAATAGTTCAAGTAGCAGTCTGAAGATTAAACATCGGCTTTATGAACAAACTTCCTTGTACAAAGCTAATCACACAGGAAATCTGCTACAATGCGACTTAATGACTAATTGTGTATGAACACTGGCTTATTGTCTAGGAGACTCACTAGATACCTGATTTAACCCAGGCGGATGATAATCTGTGTGACAAACAGTCACCCAAACCCTAACACACTCATCATCCCTCACGCCTGGTCACCGTGAGGGTGTGAGCTAGAATGGGTCATAGAGACAAAAAACAGCTATACAAGGCTTGAGAAATGTCCGCTTATTATGAAAACGGCTACCTGCACTACACCTGAGGGCAGTTTACAGTTCATCTGAGCACTGAACACCTTTCAATGAAATTAATTTTAATAAAGTATGCAGACTTACATCGCTTCGCTTGTGGGATAAAGAAAAATGATTGCAGGCAAATTAATTATTCTCTGCCCAAGATAAATGGAAGAAAAACCTTTTCTACATTCCAGACCAGCTGCATAATGAGCAAAGGGCGTTTGGCAGAAGCAGGGGGCAGAGGAGCATGAAGCAGACTGCCTCCCTGTCGCTGTCCTGCCCACTGAGTCAGGGCTGACTCTAGCAGCAACCTGATAGGGCTATTTCACTCCGTCAGCTGAGGAGTTATGCCAAACAGGCACACATGGTACCAGTTACAGGGGCCTGCAACACGAAGGCCAGTTCCAGGAGGGGGGGACCAGGGGGTGGAGGGGAGGGGGAGGGTTTTGAGCGACTACGGTCACCTTTGACCCATGCAGTAAGTTTGGCAATAACTCATTTTCTTTCAACAATGAAAGTTTAGCTAACTGCAGCATTATGAGGAAGCAGGGGATAATGTATGCATGATGATCATATATAATACTGTTTAGGTTATTTTATAAACATAGTTAGGAAAGAAAAAGCTTGTGCACTTTGTCCACTGGTTTCTGGCCTTTGCAAAAGTCCAAAGTGGCTGGTCGGTAATAGAAGAGGACTAAAGAACACGTGATACAGAGGTACTGCTGCAGAAAGGCTCGCTGAGACTACACAACAACCCACCGCCATTTAAAACCTGCATCCCTGTGGGAACAACCAGAGCTCTTTCATGTCCTTATGGTTAGATGAAAACAAAAACAACAACAACAAACAAACAACAACAATTAGAGTCAGCCTCATGGAGTATGAAGAACATGTGGTCATCCTCCCCCGCCCATTTACATGTGATGAGATGCTTTCAACCGCTTGCTTTGTCTGGAGAGATTACCAACAGCAGTGATCTAACAGGGTCCCCCACTGAGCTCCGCACCGAGGTGCTACGAGGCTACAGAAGCAAGCTTTGGAGAGCCATTCTTCATGGAGGGATTTTAAGGTCAGGACCCGAGAGGTGAGCATTAAGGTCCTGTGGTTAAGGTGGGCAGCATCTCCACAGTCTCTTTTGGTGAGGGTTTGGCTCTCTGCAAAGATGAAGCCTCGCAGAAGAAAGGGGATGTGGACACCCGTAAGAAAGCAGAGACAAAAACAGCTACAGCTTTCTAATCAGCAAAAGGAAAGAAGGGCAGATGCAGCGCTCAACACGGCGCAACAGGTTATTTTGGTGCATGAAATGAGATTACAGGAAACCATCAGGAGACGCATGACATGTCTCACGTTCCCAATGGCGCGTGCGCCGTAAGCAGACGTGCCTGTCTAGGAGGAGTCTGGTAAGTGGGTACCGACCAGACACACAGACGGCTCTCCACCGGCATCGCACGACAGGAAAACTGCACCGCGGCTACCTGCCTTCGGACCTGCCACAAGGTCCTCTTTGGTCACGGATGCCAAAGGTCATGACCCACAAGAGCGTTCATTGTACCCAAATGACCTTTCCAGTGTCTTTGCAGGAGAGCGTTCTCTCTTTATGAGAACAATGAGACGTCTGTGACGCTCTTAAATCATACCCAGATTTCTGCTACGCCTGCATGACGGATCGCGAGGGCAGTGCGTTTCAATCAGCGCCAGGGTTATTTATGCTGAGTGACAACCTTCCCTGTGGCAACGTGATATGCAGGGCACGCACGCTCGCGCAAATACTTCTCGTGCAAACCACCCCAAACGGCAAACTTCCTCAAACACAAGAGACAATCTGTGGCCTGTGAGTAAGAAGCAGAGCATTGTTGGTGATGTGGTTTTGAGCGTTGTGGGGGATGAGGGAGAGGGGCGGCTTTAGAGAGGGCTTTTATTCCTGCTGCTCTGGTTTAAGCTCAGCACCACACAAGAGAGGGGGGTGCTGGGGCCCTACACTACCCCTACTACACCTCACAGGCTGGGGCTGAGACGCAGACATGGAGCTGTTGGGGGAAATAGTGCACAGTGAAGTATCTGTGGAGGGTTCCTAATGGTAGAAACACAGGCTGCTCCTCTTCACCTGTACGCTCATTTTAGTGAATTGTTTTTTTACATAGATCTCAAGAAGTGATTTGATTTTTCTACTTTCTAACACTTATTATGTATGAGAAAGTTGTTGTTGAAATGAAAGTACATTAATCATGTTAACTTCAGCTTTAATGTCAAAATAAATAAATAAATACACAGTTTGAATGCTTGCCGTGAGCTAATTGGCATTTAAACCATACCTAGAACTAAAGAAACTGTCACATTAATACTGACAAAAACATGAATACATAAATTACAATATAACCCTCACTTGTCAGAACATGCAAACTCAATACGGGGAGGCAGAGACCACCAAACATGCATGGATGTGTATTCACATGGCATGAAGACATGACATTTCTGCTGCTGTGTGAATATTTAACCACCCTCCACAAATCCACTTGGTCTGTGCCAAGTGTGAACGACCCCCCCAATAAGATGGTGTCTGAGTGAGACAGGAGACAGCAGCTCATAACTAGTCTGAGCCAGGAGTGTCAGACAATGGGGCCTCACGCATGGACCAATAGTTCAAACGGTTTCAATCTCAAACTGCTCATGGGAGCAATTTAACTACTTGTGTCCTTTAACACCTTGCAATCAGAATTTTCTCTCAGGCACAAACAAAAACTACGAGTGGTCCAGACTTGTACAAGTACCGTAATTTCTGGACTATGGAAAGCACCTCAATATAACCTACAAAGTTTTTTTTTTAATGGAAAATGTTGAATGAGCTACACTGGGCTAAAAGCCGCATATATGTACTAAACTGAATACATTTAACTGAACTGATCAGTTTCTGAACGGTGCCTGTAGCATTTCACGTGCAACAGATTTGGCTTTCAGCCGGTGTTGTGCCGAATCCGGACTCCCCATGTTTATCCGCGCATAAAGACGCTACAGATTATATTTACATTTCTATGCATAAATAAGACTTTAATTATCCATCACAGCAAACATCACACCATTATCTATGTCCAAAGCCACACTGGCTCAAAGGTGTTCGGTATAGTCAGTGTGTATTTTATTTAAAATAAAGTTCACCTCTGACCACATGACTTCGCAGTATTACAGCAGTATTATGTCTAAATATCTAGTTAGGACAAAACAACAGTGTGCTCAATTAACTAAGTTATCATCACTGTAACTCCTGAATATCATCTGTAGCGTCTTTATGCGTGTGCAAACGAGGGGAGTCGGAATTAGGCACAACATTTTTTTCAAATGTTGGTTTGAAAAAAATTCTCCATCGTGCCTGCTGCTTGCATGTGCTAAATGAAAATGAGCACTTTCTTCTTTGACAACTTTGACCTACCACCTGGTTCACTTTCTGCTTCGCCCCCTGACGGGTGAAGAAAAATCTACAGAAAAGCCGCACATCATTATAAGCCACATGGTTCAAAGCATGTGGGGAAAAGTAGTGTTTTATATTCCAGAAAATACGGTAATGCACAATTAGTCAGAAAGTCAGAAAGGAAAAAAATGTGCTATTGACAATGAACACATCAATAAAGCTTTGTTTAAAATATTGGGATTATCATGACTGACGGTGATGTTGGTTCCTATTGAAGTTCAGATTTTAAAAGTTTTAAAGGCTACCTAAACTACAGTAACTACAGTAACTATTGTTGTTGTGGGGGGGGGGGGGGTCAACAGTGATGTCCAACAGTATAATGCCACCCATCTAACACAGGTATGTTAGCATATTCACCCCCATCTACTCTTCCACATCTTTAGCAGCATCAAATATGCTAATTCAGTTCTCATGTATGGGCAATCTTGCACAAATGGAGCCGTTTACATGGGTCATTTACCACTGTTTGAAGTTACAAGCAAATTGCCGAGTCTGATGGGGCTCAGACAAACAAACAAAAGTGCAAGAAATTTAAGAGAACACAAAAATGTTCTTTCATCTACTTAAAGAGGGGGCTACAGCATTAAGCATCAACATAACACTAGTCACTACAGCTGGACAGGCATCAACACTCGTGGTTTTTTTTAGACTATTAAAATCACGTGGCAGCTCTTCTAAACAAACGAGCGGTCCTAAACAGAAACCTCCTTTGACCATTCAGATATTTACAAAGTGTACCCCTCTGTTCAAGGTAACAATTTTTTTCTGTATCACTATATTTTTGACCTGAAACCAGCAAGTGTTGCAAATATTATCAAAATTGTAATATCTAACAATGTAATAATACAAATTGTCACATCAATTGTTGACTAGAACACAGTGGATTCAAGGCTGCACAACACAGGGAAAGGAAGAGAGCGTAGAGATTTTGATTGGAGGTAGCGGATGAGTGAGCAAGTCCCCCTGTGTGTTAATCTCTCCAGCCTTTACTGTGAGGGCTCATGGGGCCCAGCACAGCAGAGTTCAACAGAGGTAACTAAGCACTGCTCAAAATGTAAATCATGGTCTACAAACACCTTCAGCCCAGATGAGCTCTATTTATAGAAACCCAGAGAGACAGAGACTCCGAGTCAGAGAGGGAGAGAACTGGAGTCAGCGAGATAGAACGAGAAACATTTACAGAAATATAGAATTAGACAAATGCTTTCAACAAAACAACATAAACTGGAAGAATCCTGAATGACTTAAAATACAACAACAACAAAAAAGCAAGATCTTAAAGTCTAAAAACCGCAGGAGCTTAAATCCTAAAAAAAGGCTAAAAGATTTATTTTTAGTTTTATTAAATTTGTCTTTAGTAAAATTGTTTGCAAGTCACGTCCCTGAAATATGTGATAATGAATTGAACTCCAATCTTTAAAACTGGAGATAAAGTTGACCCTGACAATTACACAGGCATGTGTTAACAGCAGTGCAGGGAGCGGTCTGTGCAGCATTTTAAAATCAAATCATTTTGTTTCTCAGTTAAAACCCCCAATTCAAGGATTATTACCAAATTACTGCACTACTGACTCAGTAGTTACTCAAAATCATCATCAAAATAAATTTGTCTTTAAAAAAGGATTGTTCTATTAAAGTTACTGAACATGGTGTAGAACAGGGGTACTCAACTGGCCGACCGCGGTCCGGATCCGGACCCGAACGCAGTCCTGTCCGGACCCAATCTCATTCCTGATTAACTGGATACGGACCAAAACAAAACCGTACACGATCTACTAAAAAGGTCAATCATAACAAACCTCTTTTTCAGAGACAGAGAGGAAGTAAGAGACATTGGTGAAAGCGAGAGGGGTTTGCAAAAACAGAGAGCAAACTTCGACCATTAAAGTTCCCTCCCTTTGAGCTTAAAAATGCCCTTGAGTGTAAGATGAAACACTGATTAGAGGCTCAGTGAGGTGGTGGCACAACGAATGGGCACGGAGAAACCAGGCGAATCCTCCTGTGATGTTGGGGCAGTCATAGCCTGGTGGTAGGGAACTGGTCTTGTGACCGGATGGTCGTGGGTTTGATTCCCAGACCTGAGGCCATGACTGAGGTGCCCTTGAGCAATAACCCCAACTGCACCCTGGGCGTCGGGCTAGGGCTGCCCACTGCTCTGGGCACCAGTGATCCACAGCCCCCTAGTAATCACTACTGTGTGTGTGTGTTCTAACTGCACAGATGGGTTAAAAGCGGAGGACAAATTTCGATTGCGGTGTAAAAATCACAATTGACAAAATACGGCACATTTACATTTACATTTTACATTTTTAGTAGACAGCACTCCGTGTCCCAGAGGAGCACAGACAGATCTGGATCTCCGACACCACGGAGGAGCGGCCCAGCAAACAGCAGGATTTGGACACAGGGAGAGTGATTCATGCATCTGGAAACCTTCAGGCTGCGGGACAAACACTTTAATGGTTCATTTACTTGATGTGGGGTAAACCGACCTGAGGCATGTCCCCCAACGGCAGGGCTGAATGTGCCGTGAATGTGGGCAGTTTGCGGGGGAATGGGCAAAAGCAGCAAACAGCTTCCCTCCACCTCCATAATGCCGTTTGTCACAGAGTCTTGTGCGGTGAGATGTGGAGCTAGCCACCGATACGAAGCCAGTGAAGGGCAGGGCTTCCAGTCACTCCGAAGGTGCATGTGCAAGTCGGAGCATGGCCCAGTGCGGAGCGGAGAGCACGTGCGCCGGCTTGGTGACATGTGGCGACGCACCACCTGCATATCGTCTGGACTCCTGCGCTCGCCCTGCCTTAAGCACACCTGTCCGATGGCCTGTGTGTCATTACTGTAGATCCACCACAAAGCTGTAAAACAAAGAGGCTTTTTTTCCTTACCAACCACATCCTCCTCTATGGGTTTATCAGTGTTATTCACTGGTTAGTCACCAAAACGGAGACAGACAAGAGTGAGAGACGGAGTGAGTGAGAGAAAGAAAGAGAGAGCACGACAGCATGTGAGAAAGAGTGAGTGACACACCGTGAATGACAGAAAGACACAGAGAGAATGAGGCTTAAATAGAGAGAACGTGATAAGCAGATAGAGTGAGACAAAGCAAGCAAGAGGCAGAGAGCATGAAAGAGAAAGAGAATGAGACGGAGACAGACAGGCAGAGGGCTGGACACCCGAGACGGGTCCTGCTGTGGTGTCTGCACCAGGAGCACATGTAATGTAAAGTAATGTACAGGTAATGCCAGCCTTTCATGTGGCATTAGCCACATGCTGAAAGAAGGCCAGTGTGTGGGTGTAGGCCCTGCCTGCCTACAGCGTGGAGAGACCACGCCACACGTCCACAGCAGCTGCCGGCTGGCCCAGGGGACCCAGGAGCACTCGGGTCAAGTGGAGCTTGTACTGAAGTACTGCAGGAGGTGACAACGTGTTAAAAGGACATTGTTCAAATGGGGAAGGATGCTCTCAGTAAGGCAAATCTCTTAACACAGCAGTTTCCCTGAAGTCAAAATATTTGTTTATTTGTTATTTCCTATAAAAAATAACCTGTGTGGCCCCTATGTGCTATATTCAATATACTTTATTGATCCCACGGGTGGGAAGTTCTGTTCAACCCATATCTGTGAGAACTAAAGCAAAATGGCGTCTTTGACGCCACACAAGCGCAGCAGATGACTGTAGGAGATCATGAAGACTCGGGCCCAACCTGCATGCCTGTCTGTTCCGTGTACCACACAGGTCAGAGCTGAGAGCACAGGACACGTGTCAGAGACGTCCTGCTTCAGTCAGGACTGCCTCAAACCTCTTCAGAGGAGAGGGGAGTCATGAGCAGTACTGATGGTGGAGAACATCTGATGACCAGTCAAGATCAATGGGAAAGAGGAAACCGGCACCTGTGGCCCATAACAAGCAGAAGCCACCGATACCAGTCACAGACATGCATTCAGCTTCCTCATCCACTGTGTGTGTGTGTGTGTGTGTGTGTGTGTGTGTGTGTGTAGGGGGAGAGCACTCAGGAAGTTATAAATTTCCGTTTCTCACAGAGACAGAGAGTGAGAGAGACAGAGAGAGAGAAAGAGTGAGAAAGTGAGAAAATGAAAGAATAACCTGTAAAAAAAAAGTGGACAGAGAGAGGAGGAGAAAACAGAGACAAGCAGGATGGGTCCAAAGCAGAACACGGGCCTTGTGAAGCGTGGTGTCAGTTTGAGGCTGCTTCTTAAAGTTACACCACGCTTCTATTTATAAAAATAGGTGCTGCAGGGTGCTGCAGAATTCGTACTACTGTCTGACAAAAGTAAGAAGTGCACTGTGCATCAGCTCTGTGCCACTGCGGGAACTGTGAGAGAACAGAGAGCGGGGTGTGGGTGGTGTGGGTGGTGTGGGCAGGGGGTTGAGGGGTGTGTATATATACACTAGAGAGAGAGAGCAGTAACCATGAAGTCAGGAAGGAGAGGAAATCTCTGGTCTAGGCCTTTCTGGTGTGGTGTTGCAGCCAGTTCTGTTTAACCCACTAATCCTCAAGGTGCGGCGGATGAGTTTGTTCTTGCGATCGCAGGCATGACAGCAAAGCGACCTGGATTAGCACATCAGGACACCGGACGCCTCCCGTCCGGGAAGGTGTCACAAGACGGGGGCCACACCGCATCTCTGATCCCCTCCGTCTGGGGGTTATTGGAGACCAGCTGGAAGAAGCCGGGAGGGCTACAGAGACACAGCAGGATCAGCGTTAACAACTCCAGCGCTGCTCCAAGCCGGCGGTGTGTGAGAGTGCCTGGGCTGATTACCAGAGCAGAGCTCATCAGATCAGTGAAGGTCATGGAGAGGCTTTTCCACTAGCAGACAGACCCCACAACTCACCCAACAAGAGCACATCCGCAATCAAATATTCATGAGAGTGGAACGGAAGAACAAAATGTGTACGATTTCATCTGCCCTGCTCATCACTTACGCTCCGAGTGCACAAGCACTCTTCTCCGCTCTTTGATTCAGAGGTCCGAACTGCAGCGTAATTCTAATCTCATGAGTCAAACGACGGTGTTTAATCCAGTTTCTCTTGTTCAAAAAGGTGACGTTAGCAGTCAGTCCAGAAGTGGAGGTAAACAAGTAAGCATGCAAGTCATGTGCTGCCATGGCTACAGCCACAACAGTCCAAAAAGGTGTGCGACTGTCCGCCCCAGACACGTGGGCTTCTAACAACGCTGACTACAGCGCAGACGGCCTACGTGTTGGAATCACCACGTGATTGAGCGTCTATCACACACAAAGCGTGCACAGAAAGCAGATCTACCCACGTCCCCTGGGGATCCAGCGGCTCCGTGCCACAGGATCAGAGCCAGGTATGACATCACCCCACCAGCCAGTGCACCTGGAGACACGGGACGGATGCTTTCTGCTCGGAGCACAGCAGGCCAGGACGTCTCCGTACCCGAGGGAGTGCACCAGATGCCACCCCCCCCCCCCCCCATTCGATACCAAGGTACCTGCGGGAACTGGGTGACATAGGAGAAGAATACCAACCAGCCTCAAGATTTTATAGCAGCCCCTAGCAATGGCAAGTCCCACGGAATGAAATGAGTAAATCAAAGTTCTCATGGACCTGCGATACGTAACCGTAAATGAGAGTGAATTGGGGCGGAGCCTTTTTGTAAGCAAACCGTTCGTCTTAACATATGAATGACATAAGAGAAACCATATTTCCCAAAATTTGCACAAAACAAGTATTCGCCCACAGTGCTACTGCATTTCGGTTGTTCAGCTGTCCTCTCTCAGTAGATTCTACAGGAATTCTTAACTGGGCAGTGGTTTCAACCCAACAGTTTGCGAAAAACCACCATGCACAGCAATGTCATCCTGAATCATAAGCACCAGTCACCGGGACCTTGCGGTTTCCACATACCAGGATGTATTGAGCCCAGGATTCATTCACAGGCTTCCACTTCCTCAGAAAAGCCACTAGGCTCATGCTAAAGTGTGACATAATACCACCACCTGTGTCCTGTGTGGGGCAAAATGTACAGTCCAGGGCACTTCCAGCAGCGAGGGGTCATTAACATTTTTCCGACTCTTATCAGAGGCAGGAACAATGCCCTGTCCTGCCCTGTTCTGTTCCAGCCAATCAGAGTCGGGCCAAAGGTGACAGAGTACTAAAACGCATCATGGAGGACTACAAACCAGAGAGGCAGGTCACAGATAATGATGGAACCAGATAGGTGTCTGCTTTTTAGTGGTATGACCTCAAAGGGAATTGGGCCAAGGTGCCACACAAGCCTTATCTGGGACAACGGGACAACTTGCCTCCGCACAAGAACAGGAGTGAAGGGGGAGCCAGCGCAGCTAGCTGTGGGCACTGGCGCGCTTTCAGAACCGCTACCCGGCCTGCGCCCTTGACCTTGGGAGCACTTGTCGCGGACATGCTGACACGGCAGGTTACCATGACGAACAGGCGCGAGTGTAGCAGAGGAGGCGAGGTGGGCGGGTGCAGCTGTTGGTGACCACACTCCTTCTCTGGGTTTCCATTTCGGGAGGCCAAGCATGACCGACACATTCTCCCAGGGCCTGCGTGGTCCGTGTCATCATCCGTCCCCTAGTCTGGCCCTGTTCTGACCATGCAGCTGAAGGCACACAGCAGATGAGACGCTACTATTCTTGGCTTCTAAAACCAAAAAGGGGAAGGAAATAAAAAAGAAATAAAGAAATAAACACAAAGCAAATAAAACAACCCTCTGTTCCCTACTATGCTTTCACATGATGAGTTTTGCTCTGGGCGTTTTAGAAATGTCATACAAAGGGTTGAGCAATATACCTATAAATCTCTATTACAAACTCAATCGACCCTAGGCAGCCACAAAAGATTGAAGAGTGGAGGTTGGGGAGGGGAGTGGATGAGTGAACTGGGGGTCTGTATTGCTTTAGCTACACTGACCTGAGCACGGTCTGTCTGCTCCTCTCATCCAGAGGTCGCATTGTGAAGAGCAGGCACTCAACTCCTCCCTAGCGGCAGGGGCTAAAGTGCAGACAGCCGCGTGATGCAACAGGATACTACAACACGGCTACCTCAAAACCACCACTACATGCCAAATCTGACTGATGCAAAATGTATATAGGTGTGTGTGTGTATATATATATATATATATATATATATATATATATATATATATATATATATATATATATATATATATATATATATATATATATAAAATTATACCTATATAAAGGTGTATATATAAAGAAATACCTTTATTTAGCTATTTTTCACCTACATATTTGTGGTAAAAAGAAAACTTTCTATGATACAGGACAGGGTTCCTGTATATCCCTGGAGAGGTTGCTCCACTTTTAGACAGCATGTGATGAATTACCTACACACAGACTCCTTCCCTTTAACGAGCTGAAATCTCAATTAGCAAGTCAGGGCTGGAGACCGCAACAGCACGAGAGAGAGAACATATGAGAACTGTACCAAAGTGAAAAGGGAAATCATCTGTTCACAGAGCCTCTCAAAGAGGGAAAGGAAAACTCTGATTAAAAGGGAACTGTCAAGTAAAAGCAAGACAAAACGGGCCTACGGCCAAGTTCACACAGCAAGAAGAAGGAGCCGAATCCGAATTTTCTGACTAAATTTTTTTTTTTTTTACATACTGTTCACAATATCGTCTTAAATGTGGCCTACATCCAACATTAGTCCAACAGAGAACACTCCTAACCTGACCCACATGCGCAAAACAGCAATGCTGCTATATGTCCTGAACATCCAGAGGTAAACAAATCAAAACAGCAATGCTGCTATATGTCCTGAACATCCAGAGGTAAACAAATCAAAAGGAAATCAACAGCAACAGGCACTACCCCAAACTCAAAGCTCACTGCAGATTAACGTGCAAATTTAGAAACCAATTACCACAAGAACAAGGAGGTGACAGAGAGAAGACCTCACTGATTGGTATCTGTGGAGTCACGGCAGCTGCTTCACTGTTGAGGAATATCGGGCCGCGAAATCAGACCTTGTCTGTGATCTTCATCCTTCCTTCCCATCTGTGCAAAATTAGGACTAATGTCGAGATGAACTGACATAAAAGCTGCATGAATTCCAACCTGACTTTTCTTAAAGAGTCTCAAACTTCTGCACCAAATATAAATCAGGAATGAACTTTTTTTGTGTGTTGTTCACACTGCCATCCAAATACGAAGTAACAGACTGAATTGAGCAATTCCCACTAGGACATCTCACTTTAACCTGAGACACACATTTGATTTCCTCACCATGCTGTGTTCTGTTTCATTTCCAAAAGTCTCAACCCACCAGCTTTAGCAGAACACATTTTCAGCCCCATCATTCCCCACTGAATGCTGAGACCCAGGCAGCGGAGAGAGACTGTGGTCTCTCAACAGCAGCAGGCTAAATGCTCTCAATGGAGATTTCTGTTTGAGTTGTTCAGAGGTTGGGGGGGGGGACAAAAGCGGAGCGGCTGGAGAACAACCCCCCTGTTCCTTTTGTCTACCTAGAAAGCAGGGCCACAAAATGACTGACGTCCTGCCACAAGAATCCTGGGAATGCACAACCAACACAACATCGGAACCAGCAGAGCTAAAGGGTCGGGGGGGGGGGGGGGGGGGGGGGGGGGGGGGGCTGCCATACACACGGCTCCTCTTGGGTATGTCATTGGGGTCCATTCAGTGTGGCAGACATACCACTCCAACAGGCCAAACATCTTACAAATTTAGACCGTCAATGGGTTCCTCTACAAAGGACAGAGCTTCTCTGTGTGAAATCCCAGCTGGACACAGTGAAGCAGGACTGTGGTGGCAAGCCTGGGAGGGTCAGAGAAGCCAGACGTAAATCAAGGATGGACAAGCAGGCTGGGTCAGTGTCCTGTCTCCATACAGGACCCATCCAGCTCAGGACGGACCATGGGCCTCATAGTCCAGACCAGCTTCCCACCGGGTGGGAAATATTGAGAGGCAAACTGCGTTCCGAACTATTGACACTCAGCTGTTTGCGTTAATACAATATATGAATAATGTTAGTAGGGATGCACCGAAATGAAAATTCTTAGCCGAAACCGAAAACCGAAAATGAGGAAACCAAGGCCGAAAGCCGAAAACCGAAACACATTATGCCAATTATTAGTAACACTGGATTTATGGCTAACCTCAATAAAATCAAGGCATTGCTATTCAAAGAATAAATCAACTACAAAATTTGATTTGAAAATATTTATTTAGCACTGACATTACAGTAATGCATATTATAAAATAAAATTAGTGGTGGGCCGTTAACGGCGATAACGCTGACAACGGCCGACCACTAATTAAATTTAACTCACTTGCAGACCGTTTTTATCTAAGAGGATAAATATATGTATTTTATACGAGTAAAATTTAATTATAACTGACTGGCCTGAAAGATAAATATAAATTCTCTCATAAAACGTGACGTGAGTTGCAACAACATTAAACAGCTCAGGTAAACACACTTCTGAGAAATGTTGTCTGCTCGGCAAAACATAAAGCTGGGCGTACACTGTGCGATTTTTGGCCCATTTTCAGCCGATTTTTCACTCGTGCGACTATTTTTGCGATCGGCCGAGTTTCGGCTCAATCGCGTGTCGTGCATCGTTTACACAGGTAAACGAGGAGCGATTCACACCTCACGACCAACTCCCGATCAGAAATCGCAGCGTCGCAAGAATATCAAACATGTTTGAAATTCAAATCGCTCCTCGTGAGATCGCTTGAGAGCGTCGGGTCGTATAGTGTGAGTATATGAATCGTGAGCTGTGAACTTTTAAACCCTGCGATTTAGTCGTACAGTTTGAGCTGGAGCTGAGTACACGATTTAAAATATCGTACAGTGTACGCCCAGCTTAAGGCAACTAGTTCCATAATTTTTGGTGTAATGTCCTTTGCCTTGGCGCCATCACTGGAAAACTTTTTTGCTAGCCTTTATCCAAATAAGCGCGAGCAGGTGGCGATTTTTGCTTGTGTCATCACAACAGATTGTTTCGGCCGTGTTGTTTCGGTGATGAAAGTATTTCGGCCGAAAACCGAAAATGCAAATTTAAGCCATTTCGGCCGAAAATTTTCGGTGGCCGAATTTTCGGTGCATCCCTAAATGTTAGATCCAATACCATTGTTATTATCAGTCATTACCAGACATTATTAGATTAGAAACCAGGGACAGCAGGGGAAAGGGAGAAGAAGTGAGATGTGAAATAAGAGGTGGGGCAGGAGTGAGGTGTGAAACTAGAGAGGTGGGGCAGGAGTGAGGTGTGAAAAATTTACCACCCTACCATTATAAAGTTTTAACAGACTTAACCTGATTGTGAAGAACTACAATGAAACGAACAAGAGAAAAAAACAGAAAGGAAAGAAAAGGGGAAGGGGAAAGAGAAGAAAGACAAGAATGGGAAAAGAGAGAGAGAGGCGGAACCATCTTTTCCTCACAGGCCTCACAGAGTCTTGACCCTGAAGAAATCTGTGGAATTACAGTATACCTCATCACATGCTGTAGGGTAGATTTGTGGGGGGAGGAGTGGAGTTTTGGGGGTGGGTGGGGGTGCGGGTTCAAGTCTTGGCAAGCCAACGCACTCTGCATGTCAGACCCAGACGTGGAAAGCTACAAAAGATTACACATTCTTTCTGAGGGAGTAGGGCCTGCTTTACGTTAGGCGAGAAGTATTTAGGCAAGCGCCGGGGTTTAAAGGGGCCACTCCGCTGGGCAGTGCCGGCTTCCCCACTGGACACATGCCTGACTAGTCACTTCCTCTGTGTGAGACGTGATCTTAGCAGAGAGCTGCTGCATCCCATCAGTTACAGCAGGCCCTCTGCTTCTTTTTGCCTGTATTAAGTGTGCACGCTGGCCCCAGGTCAAAGTGCAAACCCTCCACTCCCTGAGGCCCTAGATCATATACAACAGAACTTTGTAAAATCTAGCACTGAATTAATTTGAATTAATGCTGGGCTGTAGCCAACATGCACGTACAGTTTCAATTTGTGTGGATAAGTGACTCATTTTTTTTCATCTTATGATTGATATAAGCAAGTTAATAGCCAAATGTTGGAGTATCTTGTAGTATTATTCTTAACAGTGAAAATAATGCTGCATGTTGATGCTGTGAATTATCATTGTAAAAGCAACAGTTTAAGGCCCCAATCAGGTAAGACAGGACTGTCTCTTTAAAGTCTGTGATCTTTCGGCATCAGTTAAGAAGGTTAATCTACATCCACTGAAAGGGGTGTTGAAACCCAAAGCAAGCCAATCAGGTCAAGAAGACAAAGCAGTTCAGTGCATTTCTAATCGGGACGGCAACTTTTTTCTCCCAGCCTTGGTTGGGCTCACACACACACACACACACACACACACACACACACACACACACACACACACACACACACACACACACACACACACACACACACACACACACACACACACACACACACACACATACATTAAGAAGAAAGACAACACAGCTTGCAAATGTAGGAAGTGCTGCCCTTCTCTTTGTCTTCCTCCCTCCTCAAAAATGGATTTCAACAATCAGAAGGGAAATGGCCGTGGCTGTGATCCATGGGATTGAGTTTCTTCCTCAGTGGCTCGTCTCACATCCTCTACATTATTCACAGATGACGCCATCCTCCCCTGCTCCTGTGGGCAAGTCCGTCCGCGCTCCCCGGAGTTACCCCCACCCCCCTGCTCCCATGGGCAAGTCTGTCCGAGCTCCCCGGAGTGACCCCCCCCCCCCCTTTCCCCCTGACAAATTCCTACTCACTGATATCGCAGATCTGGCACATTCATAAAAGATTACTGCACAAGGGTGACATAGTTTTACTTAGTTTAGCTAAACCTGATTTGAACAATGTATCGTGTGAGAGGCACGGGCATTCAGAAATCGTTGGGTGGGTGTGCGCACACATGTGCTGTAGTATGTGGGTGAGACTTCAAGAGAAAGACTTTGCAATTCAGAGAATAATACAGAGAAAAGGGCAAGGGGGTCAGATAAAGATTTAAACTTCCTACAACTGTGTGACTAAATTCAGTGTGATAAACATCTACAAGATTAGAGAACTTACAGTGCCACAAGGTCAAAAATCAACAGGCATCTTAAAGGAATATTTAAAATGTTCAACCTTTGTAAGACGAGTCATTTAACATCAGGTTTTAAGATTCCATGACATCTCATGAATCCTCTGCACTTCTTTAAACTGGAAACGGAGGCAAAGAAACAAACAAGCAATGCACAGCAATGTGGGTCCTGGGTGCTTACGCAGCTGGAAACAAAAAAATAAATACAAAATGGCTGTGGTGTGGGTGTAATATGGGCTAACTGGCCTGTAACCTACCTTCTTGGATACGTTTTGAAGAAAATACCTGGCATGAGGCAGGGAGAAAGACATTTCTTTCTTTACCTGCTTTGTCATGGTTCTACCATCGTTATTAAAGGGAACACAAAGAACCAGGGATCTGACTGGATGTGTCCCAAGAACAGAGCCTTATCCTCTCACATTAAAGGCCATGTGCAGTGGTGTGAGGTAAGGTGGCCAGTCTAGGACATTATTCTCTGGCTACAAAACTAAAGAAATCAAATGCCCTTCTCCCTCAGTGGTTAGAAATTTGGAATGAGAGTATGTCCAGTTTTACCATACTTTATAATAAATACATTCATGAGAATCAATAAAATTTTATGCAAGTTCTCATATTTTGCATAGCTACATTTTCCCAAAATCAGTTAGTTGTTGGTTGATCCAAACAGTGATTGAGGTAGCAACATACTCAGAGTTGCACCATCTCAGAAAGGAGAGAAATAAAAAATAAATAAAATACAGGCCTTAATGGAAGAAGATGGAAACATTAAAATAGATCAATATGTGAGAACTACTACTGAATCAATGGAGTCTAGGAAAAGGTTCCGGTTACCACACGAGCTAAACAACAGCTCTGACAAAAGACCAGCATGGAAACACTCACTATTTCACTAACACTGGGGGTGTTGGGGGTAGTTTTCCAACAAACAATGCTGACTAGATAACCTCCTCTCCTTCAAAACCTCAGAACTTCCAAAAAAACTATTACTCCTCTGACCGATTAAAATAGAGTTCGCTTTGAGCCTTTTCACCAGCCAACATAAAAAAAAACATCTTGAGGATAGAAAGGAGGGGGGGGGTGTCCAACATAAACCAGAGTTCTCTGCCCTCCTCCCAGCCCTGCCTAACTGCCCCACACCCCCTCACTGCACATGCGCTCTCTCCCCCCAGGGGAGGAACCTGAGCTGCCCTCACTTGCTGTCTGACCCTCTTAGTGCAGAGGCGCAAAACATCACCTGCCTGGTGATTTGGTCCAGCCCGTAAACAGCCAAGTATAGGGGCAAAACCTTACAGGACGCTTCCTGGTCTTATTCACCATCTTTTATTGCCACTCAGTACAGTTACTTTTCTTGCTATTGTTTGGGGCAGTTTCCCAGTCACGCTTAATGTGCATACTAGCTAACGTTTTGCATGAAAATAAGTCTGTCCAAGAAATGCAAGGTGGATAGTACGAGCCCTGTGTTCCTGGATAGAAAATGGCACATTTCTTCTCAGACATAAACCACAAACTCATTTAACTTGCTCCAAGAAGCAGCTGTGCACCAAGAATCCGAAAGCATTATGTACCCAATCACGCTAAAACGTTTACAGATCACACTGGGCAGGTACGGACAGCCATTTTGGTGAGATAATCTGTAGCGGACAGCCACAGAATTGGGAAAATAGGCCGACATTTGGAGAAGACTTGAACAGCTGAAAGCAGTATCTTCATTTTTTCTTTTTGCAGGAGACCAGAGCACAAAAAAGATTTACGTGGCTCTACTTGTAGGGTTCATCACAGGTGTTGAATCTTTGAGTGATTGTTGAACTCCCATCGACATACACCACTAGTGCTACAGATATTTTCCCGTGCTTGGTTGGACCCTTGGACAGGCCTCGTTCGGCCAGTCTGGAACTGATGGCAAACACTCAGTGTGGACAGAAACGAGGGGTTGTTGCCAAACTCTAAGAAAAAGTTGAACTTGATGAACAGTACAATCACTTAACAGCGCGTGTTTATTTATGTTAGCTGTAGCCACAGAGTCAAGTTGAGCAGCAGTACTGAAAGGTTTTTATGAGCTACAATTGGAAACTGGACTGTTCATGACACAAAAGGAAGAAGAAGAGTCACAGTGGATTATTTATAGCGACATAGCCTTTTAATGCTCTCAACACAAAACTGCAAGCTTGAGATAAACTTATGATAGAGTGCTATGATGGCGTTCATGCATTTCAAACAATGCTGGAATCTGAGTGAGACTTGCCGAGATCAAGCCTGTGCATTTCTCCTGTGCGAGAGCCATTACCGCAAACTGCAGTGGTGACAAGGCTTGGCACAAGGACAAAATATCACGACTGAAGACAGAGTTTCAGTATCATTTTCATGTTCTGATTCAACTTGACCGTTCACCATGACCTGTCTGATGAGCCAGCAGACCTGCAAAAGGAGCAGACTGCCTTACAACAGAATTCATTTTGGAAAGGGACAAGCCAGTGTAGGCCTGGACACATTTTACCAGCATGTTGGGTCAAAGTACTTTGTCTCACTGATTCTGTGCACATTATGAACATAAGTCAAACCTGTGCTCTTGCCTGATCAACAAACACATCAATAACACCATGAAAGTTGCCATTTCTCAAAGCCTCAAACCTGCAAGTCTCCAATATCACACATGATTTGACCACACGATCATGTGTTATTCAGAACATTTACTTTCTCATAGCTAGCAGTTTGAATTGTTACAGCAATGTGCTTTTTAGTTAGATTGTCGTTATCATTAGCAAGTTATAACACTGCAGACAACACCAAATTTCTGTCCTTTTATTTACACTGTTTACTATTATACACTTACAGCCCTGCAGGCAACAGCAAAAGTGAACAAGAGCTCAATTTATTTGCTCTGTTTACTATTACTGGCCTATGGTAGTCAAAAAATAGTCCAAAGACATTAATTTTAATAAATGTACAGAATAATTTACGTACATAATACTTGAAAAGTGATTGGCTGTATTGGTGCAGTTCCATTAACCTGCGATTTTGGCCAGTTTGGCTCCCAAACCTCAAACTAGTGTGCCAATCTTCGCTTTAGGGCCTGCATTGACGTTAGGACTGGTCTTTTTAAGAACACACCCCCAGCAAAGCACTCCACCCACCTCACGGCCCCTCCTCCACCCTCTTACTGAGGGAACGTGCCAAGATACACGAGCACACAGTGCCACATGCCTCTGCTCTCCAGCCCCCAACACCCTCCTCAGACACCACAGGGTCAAAGGCTGTGACGTCACCAACCACTGCAGGATTAGTCCATGTCTTATAAGCTCCAATCCACATATTTACAGAAGTTTATGTAACACATAAGGCTTTAAGTAGACCCTCTCTTTCCGACCATTATGGCTGATAGATCATGTCCATGAAGACCATCTAAAAATCTAAAACTTCCATTGCAGCATTCAAGCAAGAGGTCAAAGGAGCACTAGCTTTTTTAAGGCTACCAACAAATGTGCTACAAGAGAAAAATCTAGGCTATGCTGAGAGAGACGGCCTTGTGACGTTTGAATCCATAATGAGATCCGACTGAATGTCATTTGCAGCCTTGTTATTTATAATCCCATAATCCCAATTCCAAGATGGGTTCTCAAGTGGGAATTTAGTTAGCAGTGCTTTTATGCTGAGTATGAGGTTTATTTGTCAGTCAAGCCACCATGCTATGAAGTCTTCTTTGACTAGCTCACAACTGAAGTTCTCTCCTTCAGTTGACCTATGGCACCGTGAGAAATGTAACCACAAAATAACAGAAACCAAGTAGGGTGAGAAGACTGCTGTAAAGTTAGCATCTGGTTTTATACTACTCCATTTCAACAACGTAAGCCTTTCTTGTAAATACAGCAAACGTATCTTGAATGTCTTACAGCAGCAACATCACTAGGTACTGAGAGGTCATACTACATCTCACTGACCCAGCATTTTGGAATTTGATTCAAGTGCATTAAGGAAAGTTTCCTTTCTGATATTAGATATGTTCTTTATGACATTTCTAACAGGGACACATGAACCAGTCTTTTCTTACCTGTAGTTCACACCAGGCTACTTCCACAGTGGTCTCAGTGTCCAGGCCCTTGTAGACAGTTTTGAAAGAGCCACGTCCAATCTCAATGTCAAACTTGAGGAAGCGACCGTCCGGCGAGGTGCCCACAGCTTTGGTCTCCACCTCCTCGTCCTCCTGGACCTTCTTCTCCGCCTCCCTCTGTTCGGCTTCGGCACGGGCCTTTGCCGCACCCCTCTCCTCCTCCTGTTTCTCGGCCTCGATCTCATCCTGCTCCCGTACGGCCGCGACACCGACCGCTGCCACCGCCACCGCCACCGCCGACCTGCCTAGCTCACCGTCTCCTGCACCAGCAGCCTGAACTCCCAGGCCCTGCTCCTCCACCCTGGTGAGGGGACCAGCTTCTCCTTCCGCCCTCTCTTCCACCACAGCCTCCACCACGGCCACGACGGCACAGGGCTCGGCACTCACACCTGGGGCGGAGGCCAGCCCCAGGGGAGATGTCAGCGAGTCACCGTGCGGGGGAGGCGACAGGATACAGGCTTTACTGGGCAGGTCGAGCGCCGTGGCGTTGGAATCACAAATGACGCTGCGGCGAAAGAACCGGTGCTCGGCCGTCTTGAGGTCCTTGTCCATGGTGTGACGTCGCTTTGGGACCTCCGCACCAAGCCTCTCACCCAACAGCGAGTCCGAACCAGAGCCATTCACGTTCTTTGGTGGAGGAGGGGCCAGGAACTCCACGCCATTGGTAGAATTTTTGGACATCTTCACAAAATCTCAAAAAATAAATAAATTAGAATAATTCCAAATGTAAACTCTTAGTTGTTTTGTGAATGAGGGGGGAAAAGGGGGGGGGGGGGGGTAGACAAACAATATGCTCCAGAGAGTCTCGGGGTTGGTGGAAGTACCCCCTCCTTGGACTTTCCTTATAAACAGTTACTGATACAGTATGTAGGGCATGAGCCCAGGAGTGGGGGTGTTCTTTTATAAACGTAAAAGAACAAGATGCAGTCACAGAGAAGCAAGCACTGATGGCGACAAACGAGAACTGTCAATTCAACACCATCCATCCTGCAGTGGTCCAGAAAGAGACCTCATTGAGCATAAGTAACCACAAGGAGGAAAAGGCTAGTGCCTGTTTTTCAGTCTTCACACAGGACAGCCAACCTGATGGTGAAACCCAACCACAGGTCCAGAGTCACTGCAAGACAACACAAGCAGAGAACAGTTTAATTGCATGCCCAAATTTAGACCGTCTTTGTCAGTGTGACCTACAAGTTATATCCACTAACAATTCAGTGGTTTGGCATGCAGCTGCACAAAAGGAAGAGGAAGAAGGAAATTAGTTTCAATGACCTGGAGTTATTTTCCCTTCCACAGTTATACGGAGACATATTAAAGTTTCTTAAGTCGTAAACTACAAACCCACAAGGATTCTGTTAGGTTAATGTATGACCCTTTTTGGAGTTTGTTTATGGCCTGTGCCTTACATCATTCACCAGCTGTATGAGCTGTGAGGGGCCTTTAAAGTAACTGAGAATGGTAGAAAGCACTGACAATTATGTCCTCATATCATTTTTCTAGAAATCACAATCACAAAAAGGCCAACTTGGCAGCGGTAGGGGGCGGAGTAGTAGGGCCCGATGGAGGGGCTATAATCTCAGCAGGTTTAACAAGCCAATTCACTGCTTTTGGCTGTGGACAACTTTAACAACTATACGTCCTACTACATCCTTACTGGTCAAAAGAGGAGGAAACCAGCTTGGGCCACAATATGTAATGTACTAGTCTATGTACACATATAAATGCCCTTGTAAATCCGTCATGTAAAAGTTTACATATTACTTGCTAGCGATCTATCCTATCTATGCAAGTTTTCTTTCGGACGCGACAGTTCAGCGCCTCCAACTAGACAAAACACCCTGATTAAGTCAACCGCTAGAAATACAAATATAACATTTCTGTAATCAAATGGGACTGGCTGAGGGATACTATCCTCTTCTCGGAAACATACAGCTGAAATACATGTTTTTAATCAACGACGGGACGTATATTTGACTGTCCTAGCTAGTATCCGACACACATCCAGCGCCTGTGCCGTGACTGGACGCGGTTACGCCGCAAGTGCCTCTCGGCGCGGCGGCCTTGTCCGAGCTTCGCGGGCTAGCTGCCCGCCTTCATTAGCAGCGTTTGATACCACTCAGCCTCTACTCTGCGACCACAGTTGGTTACGAACGACACAACCGTGCCGTCTCGTCACAGCCGGGGTGTAAAGAAAGAGCCGAGGACGGGAGCTGCTCGGTCGGGTATATCTGCTCGGCTAATCTGAGGTAACTAGCCGGCTAACCGACTCGCTGGAATCGGCTTTTTTTTTCTCCCCGCTCACGCGCTCCACACGAACGTCTCGCGCTCGACTCTGGAGAAGAGCAGCGTGCGCGAGACCCGGCGGCTAAGCTAACCAGCGGAGAAACCACTAGAACTTCACACGACCAGCGGAGGACGGAGGGGGGAGCGGCGAACATACGTCCCCGGCCAGAACCCGCCACTACCCCTACTCCTAAATACATGATGAACAAGCAGTTTAGTTGCCTAAATGCGTCTGCGAGAGTGTGCCATCGCCAGCTGTTCTGTGTACCCAACTGTCCAGACGTCCAACTTGGTTCCCAGTTGACCTGGCCACCGAAATCACGGCCATCCCCGTCATAACCATTTAGGAGAACGACACCGACCAGCAGATGTGTAGAGTCCTACATTGAAGTTTACCTTTCGTATCATGTCCATTATCCCTCAACGATCAGACGGACACGGCGACAGCAGCAGCTGGTTGAGTTTGCCAACGAAATAAAAAAAAATTGAGGACGAAATATATATTCACAGTACCGACAAGTAATAAATAAGAATACAGTTAGTCCATATGACTAGGCAGGCACCCCCGTGCTCGGCAGTAACTTGTGAGCTTGTATAATTCCTTCTGCAAGAGAGGCTGTGCGGTGTGGGCAGCTGCGAGTTGGATGCGTGGTTAAAGCCCAAGCAGCGCAGGTCTGTGAGGATTTCTAAGATCCGGCGCAAATGTTGATTCCCATAAAGCAATTCACGAGTCTGTCGGATTCAGTCGATATCGTCTTTCCACAATGCCACAAAATCCACTGCGGTTAGTCCCCGTTCAGTGGTGCAGATGAGGACTAAATGAACGGTGCACAGAGACCCTATAGCGAAGCGGCGAGCTCATCGTCCCCATGCGGCTGCACCGTCGTGCGTGTCTGAGCTTGAGGATCTGCGCACAGCTATCACTCTTCGACCTGCTCTCTCCTGGTTCAGATGCTCGTTCCAGTCTGTCACGTTGGAGCTTGCGCCGACACAAGCTGATGACTACCCGCCCACTGAATATTCACGATCAGCGCCAACCAGTCTTTTTTTCTGTCCTTTTCTCTCTCTCTCTTTTATAAAACAGACCTGGGGGGGTCGCCTTTCAGTCAGAAAACAGTGCCAGCTACAGAACTTCGTTAGCGAGATACAATAATTGCGTGAAGAACACTAATGCGGTCGTCATTCACAGCACAGTATAATCTACTGGATTAAAACTGAATATAAGCATTATAAACATGATGGAAGAATAGATGGGCCCGATCTTCCTCAGTTCAGTTGAAGTCGAACGAACTTCCAGCGCCATGCTTGTATATGTTTAGGCTATAATTATAAAGTTTACAAACCACTAGCCTGTATGAATCATTGCAACGTGCGGAGAGATCAAAGCATCTTTTGAGTTTCTCTGAAATGCTGTGAAATGCTCACGTGTAAAGGTTTAGCAACACGTTTTGTGGGCTTCGAACCAGTATTTGGTTGTCAGGTGAGACGTTTAAAAGCTGTGTTGCACTTTTGTTTTTATTATTTAATGCCCCTTTTTTATAAATAAATAACTTGACATACCATTGTTTGGATTAAATGTATTTTTATTTGTAAACATTTTTGTTTATGTATACGCATCTATGTGGGGCTGGTTGACAACTGGTTAAAGCGCCGTTTTTATGTGATAAATGTGTTTCGTGCATGTGGACGAGCCGCGCAGGGTCCTTTGCAGCTGCAGAATCCAGTTTGTCCGATAGTGGAACACGTTCTGAGCACGTGCGTGTCTGTAACGCTTTAGGGGTCCATTCTAATGTTGCAACAGCATTAAAGAATATACACAACGTGTGATATGAAAGTTAGTTTCATCAAGGGTGTATATGGAATTTACAAATAATTTACAAATCCCTTATTTCCCAGATGTAACCCTCTTTACACTGCAAATATTGCACACAAGCTTACACGAGCGGCAGGAATTTCAACATATTTCTACTTAATGAGTTTTTTTTTTAATTCTGGTTGTGGATACATATATCAAGCGGCATAAAATATGCGACCTGTAAATGTGTATTTTTTTTTCCATTCACACACACATACGTGTGGGGTCTTATCTTGCCCATAAGGCTTTCTGTCAAACCCTCAGATACTTAACAACATCCACAGAGTCCGACGAGTGGCTGAAGCAACATGTAATGGCGTAAGAGCAAAATGAGGCGAGCGTGTCTGCGTGTGAGAACGCGGAGGGAGCCACCATGTCTGCCTGGGTCTGTCAAGCCTGGTCCTCCTGTGCCGTGGGGGCATTTTGATCCCTGCATAAATGAAGAAGGCAATTGTTGAGCCTCCTGGTTGGTGTCCACAGACAACAAACAGCATGTGGACTGCATTTCAACGTAGCTGCCACGCTGACATTCTTTTTATTCATGTAAACTGAGAATTGAAATAACAGGCTATAGAATGAAAAGGATTTTAATCTATTAATTATATTACAAAACAGAATATTTAAGTATCATTATGGTTTGTTTACTTTTATTGTGGGTGCCAAGTATTGACATATTTAATTTGCTTGCACGAAATGTTTAGCAATGCAGGAGGAAAACAAAATTGGGCAAGAAAACCTCTGCGTCTGACCTTTGAGCAATTACAGTTACAATATGCAGACCATGCGTCTGTATCTAACCACTAGGGGGAGTAGAGAGTAAGTAAGTGGAGGTCTTTTTACGGACCTGTCATAAGCGATTGTTAAAAAAAAGATTGACAGGGGAGTATGTTCTCATTTATAATGGATATTATGTAGTACTAATATCAGTACTGCGTTGCTTAATGGCTGAATTTACCCTTCAAAAGACATCTACCCACTCAAAAGATTCCATGGACTAACCATTAGACAAATGCCAGACTTATGGAGGAGGGATTACTATCAAAGTGAGTAGGCTGTGTTATCTGTAAGTCAGCGTTTCTTGCTACCTTGAGCATACAAAGTGACACATACCGATGTTTACATGCATACATGCAAAGACTAATATCTGCGAGAACAAGAACAATAGCATATTTCTTTAGTTACATAAATCTTGAAATAGCTCAAACAAATTTTGGATCGTGAGATTTTGTAACAAGCTGACACCTCAATCTTCTATGAAAAAGACATTGCAATTTTGTGAACACTGTAATTACTAAATAATTCCTAAATAAAAACCTGGAAAACAATAGCATACCCAAACTGTTCTTCATCAGAGGGAATTCAGCCCAGTGTTTGGAAGCCGGGCATAGGTTAGTGTCATTACATATGGGAAAGCTACTTAAGAAAACATATTCAACATTTTTAAAAGCTCTTAATTGTGTGGCAGGACAGGGGCTCATTACAGCCCCGGAAGTCTTGGTTTTTCATAAGTGGATTCGCCACATTCAGTGTGTGTCCTGTTGCCACACTGACCCCTCTACTCTCAGCAGTTTTTCCTGTGCTGGGCCCCTCCTGCAGCGAGGACACAGACATGCCCACCTGCGGAGCTGCTGTGGTGGGTACAGCTGGTGTGGAGTGGGGCCTTCATCACGCCAGTCACACGGGCAGCAGATAAAGGCTCTTTATGAGGCCCGGGGATGCAGTGTGTGAGGGGCTGGTGCAGACAGGCACAACGGGGACGCGAGAGCAGACGTGTCCGTCTCCCAGCATGCCACTGAAGTCACTTCGGCACAGGCTGTCATTCTGCACCATGGTGTTCTTCATGCGTCTCATACACATGGATCTCTCTGCTTATAAAATGTAATGAAGAAATACTTTTCTATGAAAAGAATAAAAACTTTTCTATCAAAACCTATTTTTGTTTTGATTCGTCTTTAAAACATGAATCCGAGGTATTTTTGACATTTGGAAATGTCTGAACCTTTCTGGCTTTTTGCTGCTCCTGTGGCTTATAGTTTCCTAGCTTACACAAACAGAGGCTTGTTTGACATACCTGCACTGGGGCCTCTGAATGGCCCCTCTGTCACTATCTACTCCTCCTGGTTATTTACCAAACTCCCAGTTCCTGGCTTTCACCTCAGAAAAAAGAACCCATTTTGGTCCTTTGTATATGTGGACCCACTCTGAAAATGTATAACTACAATCAGGGTTCTTTTCATGTGTGTGTGTGTGTGTATGCTCTAGGTGCCTGAATAATGGAATTACATGTATTTTTCTCTTACACTGGTTCATTGTTAGACTGAATATGGGTTTCACTGTTGAATGTGCACAGGTGCTGCTTTTACTGGAACAAAGAGTACATGCTGAAATGACAGCATCACCACACCACAGAGACGGTCTCTGTCACACTCCACTCTTCTTCAGAGAGACAGTCTCTGTCACACTCCACTCTTCTTCAGAGAGACGGTCTCTCTCACACTCCCCTCTCCTTCAGAGAGACGGTCTCTTTCACACTCCCTCTTCTTCAGAGACGGTCTCTTTCACACTCCACTCTTCTTCAGAGAGATGGTCTCTTTCACACTCCCTCTCCTTCAGAGACGGTCTCTTTCACACTCCCTCTCCTTCAGAGAGATGGTCTCTATCACACTCCCCTCTCCTTCAGAGAGACGGTCTCTGTCACACTCCCCTCTCCTTCAGAGAGACGGTCTCTATCACACTCCCTCTCCTTCAGAGAGACGGTCTCTGTCACACTCCCTTCTCCTTCAGAGAGACAGTCTCTGTCACACTCCCCTCTCCTTCAGAGAGACGGTCTCTGTCACACTCCCTCTCCTTCAGAGAGACGGTCTCTGTCACACTCCCTCTCCTTCAGAGAGACGGTCTCTGTCACACTCTCTCTCCTTCAGAGAGACAGTCTCTGTCACACTCCCCTCTCCTTCAGAGAGACGGTCTCTGTCACACTCCCTCTCCTTCAGAGAGACTGTCTCTGTCACACTCCCTCTCCTTCAGAGAGACGGTCTCTCTCACACTCCCCTCTCCTTCAGAGAGATGGTCTCTGACACACTCCCTCTCCTTCAGAGAGACGGTCCCTGTCACACTCCTCTCTTCTTCAGAGAGACAGTCTCTGTCACACTCCCTCTCCCTCAGAGAGACGGTCTCTGACACACTCCACTCTTCTTCAGAGAGACGGTCTCTGACGCACTCCTTCAGAGAGACGGTCTCTGTCACACTCCCCTCTCCTTCAGAGACGGTCTCTGTCACACTCCACTCTTCTTCAGAGAGACAGTCTCTGTCACATTCCCCTCTCCTTCAGAGAGACGGTCCCTGTCACACTCCACTCTTCTTCAGAGAGACAGTCTCTGTCACACTCCCTCTCCCTCAGAGAGACAGTCTCTGACACACTCCTCTTCATCCAGGGTCACACCCATGCCCCTCACAGGGCTTCCATGCCCTCACAGCAGGAGGTGGGTGGGGGTTCTTACAATGGCCCCACATTACAATAATACTGCTGCTGCCATTTGTGGTGCTTGTTGGTCATAATGGACAAGTGGAGGTGTTAAGATGACCCTTCACACAGGAAGAGGAGGCGAAACAGCAGGCAGAAAAACTACCAAACACTTCACAGAAGGATGTACAAAGTCAGGATCCGGGTAAACTCTGGTCCTTGTATGACTTCTTAGGAAAGACAAAGCTGTATGTCTAAGTGTACGTCACTTTCCGTCTCACTGGAAAATATTAAACAATAATACAACACCCAGATGTCTAAGACGCACAACAGCCCATATATGGTCTCTTTAATCCAATGTTTTTTGATGTTTGGACATATCTCAGGTACCCCATTTGTAGAAGTGACATAGGTTGAAGAGCTCTCCACACGTCTACATCTGTTTCACTTCTACGTTGACACACCTGAAGCATCTGAAGTGATTGAGGATTTGCACTCCTGAGATGAAACAGGACTTTTAGTGTCCTAAATGTAGCATGATGTAGCGTTTGAAACTCAAAAGCCTTCATCTGCAGCACCTGTCACAGGGTGGACAGGATCATCTTAAAGAATGCATGGTGATTCCTCACGTCCTGGGATGGATTCCTCACGTCCTGGGTCCTGGGCATATTCCCACTCACACTCATCTTGACATCATGAGTAAAGCACCACAAAAATGCTACACAAATGTAGAAAAACAGACCTCAGAACACTGGCATCAGAGGTTTATATCCACACTACACATCCTGTTAGAAACACTTCACTTCCTTTCGCAGGTAGACCGCCTCTGCTAAACATACCACAAATTCATACCATCTGTGGGATGATCTTTTAGCACTTTTTCATCTATGAAGAATTCATTCTTTGCTTTTTTTGAGACATTTTGGAAACTTGTGCGGTGTTGTGGTTGACTCATGCACAAATAGCTCAGAATGACAACATGTCAACCACATTAGCACAAAACCAAAGCACAGCTATTTACACATTTGGTATGAGGATATACACTGAATATAGCCTCAGATAACAGAATACTGAAGCCTGTTTGTGCTGCCTGAGCTGTGGGGAGAAAAAGCTCTATTATACTGTTTGGGACTGGTGTAATATTTAGGGAGCTTTTTCTGTGCTGTCCTCTCATGCTCTCATGAGTGGGTTTAAAAAAAGCGAATAGAATAACATGCTTGTTCGCCAGGCTGCCTGTTTACCACTGGCTCCCTGAATTCATTCTTGCCAACTTTCCTGCATTTCTCCTCTGCGAGACTCCTGCTCGGTCTCTTACACATTCTCCTCAGACAGGAGAGACGACGAGGGACAGATGAACAGGGGCAGACCGACTCTCTTCACCTCCATTATGTCTGCAGGAGCGGCAGCTGCTCAGCAGGTAGGCTGCCGGACACACATTCTAATTCCCATGCTACTCTAGGGGGCCTACAGCCTAGCCTTGACTCACTCTCACTCCACCCTGCTCTCTCGCTCTCTCTCTCTCTCTTTGCTTTGACAGTGGAGTGCAGTATGTTCTATGTGTTTGGGAGGAGCTGATCAGAGCTTTAGACTTCTTTTCATGTCAAAATTTGTTTTTCCTTACCCTGTGTGTCGCATCCATCAGATATTAATTAGGGTCAGTCTGCAAAAGACCAGTGCCTTAGTGTAGCCCATGACCAACACAGCACGCAAACACCAAAGGATGGATGGAGTCAGCAGGATTGTGACAGCACTTCGATAGCCTTGCCTTCCCAGGGAGAGAGCCGCGGTGCTGGGAGCCGGCGGGTAGAGGGTGGTATCGGGGAGCCATGTATGGACTGTCTGTGGTGACCCTACAGGACATAGTGTGTTACACCGTGTCTTTTGCCACCTCAGCGTGTGACGCGACTCTCTGTGGCCTGGTGTATTTCAAGTGGTGGTTGCGATTTGAGGTGTGAGTACATTGAGAAGGGTACACTACAGTAGATCTACTGTAATGGGCAGAGACACAGACTGGCGGTTGCTTTAAAAGGTTTTGCAAAAGACCTGGTGCTTCTAAACCAAACTTTTACATAAACAGAGAGATTAGGGTGAGAAAATCACTATTAGTGCTGTTCTTCCAATGTTGTTACACATTTTCAGGCTGTGAATGGTTAGCATTGTTGACTAAATAATTACTCAGAAAAAAGTCATGTAGCATATTGAAATGCTTGTATACTACATTCAAATCCAGAACATTAATCCACAAACAATTCCATAATCAAAGTCATCGTAAACAAACAATACTACAAGCTTGCAAAAATTCAAATAATACTTTAGCGCTAACACACAAAAAAATAGCATTACTTTTTTGACAGCACACAGATTTTAAACTTCCATAGATGATATTATGATATGACTTCCCTGTGATCTGGGAACATGTTGCCTGTAGCTGGTGAGAGGCCCAGGGTGTCTGTCATTTGTGCCGGATGTGAACCTCACACGTAATCTTGTCTTTATTACATGTTTTTCCACATAGCAATTATGTTCCGAAAACATTTTCTGCCTAAACTGAACCAGTAGCTCTAGATGTTCCGTGTCTGATAATCTGCTGATGGTCTAAGACTCTTCGGCAGGTCTGATGGTGAGAGGTCAAACAGTCGTGGGTCTGCATGTTGACAGGACTTAGGCACGCTGGAGATTCCAGAATCAGTGTGGGGGCCTCCGCACTAATTCCTCTCCAACCCTGCACACTGACGTCTCACGTCTGATAACCAGCACAAGATTGCCCCTTCCATTAAGTCATGCCGTCCAGCCCTCCAGCCGATAAGCCCGCCCAAACGCTTCAAGACACTGCAAAGCACACTGCATACTGTCAGAAATGTACGCACACTAAAAGATGGAAAAGTGTTGAGGTAACTGAGAACATAAGTTCCCCTCAAATGTGAGTCTTCTTGAAATAAGTTGTGAGACCTTCTTTCCCAGTGTTTCATGGGTTTTTGTTCAGTCAGAAGGCAGACGTGCCCTTGAAGCCCCCAGAGGCCTCTGACAGATCTTTAAGACATTTTACCCAAGAACGCTAATGTTGCTATTAACAAATCAAAGCTAATAGGGACCTGCTAGTGTGCTGCAAATTAGATCCCACCAAGCTGGTCCCTCCCTGGCCTGTGTACTGCGCTGGCCACGTTAAAGTTTCCCTTTAAACCCTCTCACCTCCCTCCCAAATCTGCAGTGACCTTTTCTCGTCTCCTCCTGAGCTGCTGAAACATTCTGATAGCCTCCGTGAGCTCCACAGAAGTTGCGGTGGATTCTGGGAAGCGCCGGATAAGCCCCGCCCCTCTCTGGCACCTTCGTGTCACTTTGGTCCATGTCTTGTTGTGGCCAACATAACCTGACCTGGCATCTCTCATGTTGGCGTTACACTTTTCTGATACAACACTGTCACACTGCTAAATATAGTGTCCACCCCCCCACATACATTTTTGCCATGCTGTAATTCTTCTGGTTCATTTCTATATGTCTTTACTTCTCTAAGTGCTCTTGCTCTGTAGAAAGCTGTGAAATAACACAGTGTCATCGGTCTCCACGACTATAAGTCTTGTTTTCATGGGGGGGGGGGGGGGGGGGGGGGGGGATTCATGGAAAATTATAGGATGTAAGAATGTGTTTGTCCAGTTTGCTGGATCTTCTCCAACGGTGTGGTGGTGCTGCTGTAGCACCAGTGACAGTTACATTATGAAGGGGACATTGGTAGGGAGTACGTCCAGATGGGAACTATAAAACTCCTGCTGTTTTTTTTCATATACAATTACACTGTCATTGAGGAGGACTAAACACTAAACCACAGGGCCAAATGTAATCCGACAGAGGCAGTATCTCTCCGAGCTCTTTACAGAGACACAGCTCAGCTCAAAACACGTCCTCCTCTAGATGCGTGATTTCTAAATGGCGCTCTCTGGTACTTTTAACTATTCAAGCTCTTTTAGGCCTGTGGTGATGTGTGTGTGTGTGTGTGTGTGTGTGTGTGTGTGTAAGCTTGGAATAATGATGTATGAGACACACACTGTGTACTAGTGACTCTTCGTCACTGTTCACCTAGGCGGTGATTGTTAATTAGATTCATTAGCCTCAATATTAACGCACTGGGTAATGTTAGACCCCACTGCTTTAATGACAGTAATCCTCTGGTGCAAGTGTGTTTTGTCACCATGGAGACAGCAAAACACTTTGTGGAGTGCATTGTTTTCACATTGTACTCCGGATTTCAGTTCGCTGGTTCGACGCTCTCCTGTCAGTGGCCACAGTTCTCCAGTTCTCGCCATCTTCAGCGATGAGACATTTTGGCTTGCATATCCTCTGCCTTTCTTAAGTCCCAGAGCACTAAATCCATGTCTTAAATCTAAAGCATGAGCTTTGATGGGAAGAGACTCCCAGGGTGCTGTGTTTAGTTCCTCTCACAGAGTCCTCTAACCAAGTACTGGGCCACTGGTACCTCAAAGTTCCTCAAACGGGGTGATGTGATGCTAAAACTACGATCCTATCTCCAGCATCTGTGGCCATAAAGCACTCAGCAAGGAACGAGCTACAAAATGCTTATACATGGTGGTATTTTTAACTGGTGTGAGATGAATGGAGGTATATTTCTCTTCCACATGGTCTGGTGCAGGATGGTTTTTAAACACATTCCACTTGCCTTAAGCTCTGTGAGATTTCAATCACCTCTGGACAGACTCTAGGTGAGTCTCCTCACAGCTGGGTCCACTTCTCCTCTGCCCCCATGTGACTTAACGAAACGTTTTTCTGTTTTAT